>NW_021291830.1:0-626 GCF_002162155.2 Triticum dicoccoides
AATCACTAAAAAATTATAAGTATTTTGTTCTAAGTAGAAATGAAAAAATAAATAGCAAAAAAGAAAAAAAATGCCTATAATATTTTTTATGACTAACTAAAATTACCAAATTGAGTATAATGATAAAACATAGTAATATTAAATAGAAGGAAAAATAATGACTCAAAAGTCAATTTTTATAGTAAAGTTATTCATAAACTAGTGATTCACACAAATTTTAAAAAATTCAAATTTAAACTATTCAAATTTAAAAACTAATGGCACTAACAGAAAGTTTATAATTTTTGTGACCTAAAAGAAAAAATCACTAAAAACTATAAGTATTTAGTTCTAAGTAGAAATGAAAAAACAAATAGTAAAAAAAAGCCACCTACTGGGCCACCATGGCCTGAATACGACTAGAAGCCCATCCATGGGCCAGGATTCAGGCTCGCAGAAGGCCCAGCAGGCCCACAGGCATAGCGGTGTGAGATTAGGCCCAAAGGCCTGCAGTTCTGAGGAGTTCGATGGAGAGGGCGGGGCAGCGCTTATAAACAAGTGCTGTCGCTCCTCAGCTAGCGAGGTGGGACTAAACATCCCACCGCACCGCAGCTTTGGCAGGCGCAGACCTTTGGTCCCGGTTGGTG
>NW_021291831.1:0-38566 GCF_002162155.2 Triticum dicoccoides
TTTGCACCTGGAGATCTTGTTTGGTTACATTTGCGTAAGGATAGATTTCCTGATTTGCGCAAATCAAAGCTAATGCCACGTGCTGATGGTCCCTTTAAGGTGTTAGAGAAAATAAATGATAATGCATATAAACTTGAGTTGCCTGCAGATTTTGGGGTTAGTCCCACTTTTAACATTGCAGATTTGAAGCATTATGTGGGTGAGGAAGATGAACTTCCGTCGAGGACGACTTCATTTCAAGAAGGGGAGGATGATGAGGACATCAATACAATTGTTACACCCACAGCCCCTGCTGCTATACATACTGGACCAATTACTAGAGCTCGTGCACGCCAACTAAATTATCAGGTACTTTCGTTTCTTGGTAATGATTCTAATGTTCATGAGAATATGATGCTGCCTAAATTGGATACATTTGTTTTGCTTACAAATGAAGGGCCTAGCTTGGAGAAGGATGAACATTGGAGCAAGAACAAGCATCGAGATGATGGCATGCGCAAGGGGAACAAGAACGAAGTTACAAGTGATGATTTCAGGACTTTGAAGCCACCATAATGTGTGCATGAAGCCTTGGACGAAATATACAAGATGCCACTTCATAAATTTCGTCCCGAGGCTATTTTAGGTGCTGCGTCACCTTATTATTGGGCCAGGCCCATGTAATTTCGAAATACATAAGTATAGGCTATTTTTAGAGTCCGTATGTGTGGGGAAACAAGAGATAGGGTTGATTTCGGACCCCTCCACCAAGGGCCACGAAATCCACCCCCTCTTCCTCCATATATACAGCCCTTAGGGCATCGTTTAGACCTTGGGTTTTGTTTAGATTAAAAGTTCGCCATAGCTGCAACTTCGCGTACTTCGTTTGTGTTCAACGACCAGACAAAGGCGTTACAGAACCCCACCTTGATCAATAAAGCTTTCATCTTATATTCGCAATATCCAGATTGCAATCTCAGTTTCTTGCTTGTTCTTCATTTGCTCCCAGGAAATAGACCCTCGTGGTCAGGTTGATCGTGCTCCGGCGTGGTCAATAACCTCTCGGAGTTGGTTTAGCGATTGCTAAGGCGCAACGTCCTCGCACGTTCGTAGTCGGATCGTCAAAGTCGACTTCCACCAAAGCGAAATCCACCATCTCATCGAAAGACGGGACACCTTTGCCTCTATCAACAGTTTTGTGTTTTGTCTAATTGCAGGTGTATGGGACATTTGTACAATCTACATATGAAGATAAGGAAGAAAGAGATGTTTATTTGCTGTCCAAAAAGTTCTCTCACGTCACTTTTGGCCCAAGAGAAGATAGAGTCCAAGTCTCTCACGTTCTGGATTCAGATTCGGACTGCACAGACACACCTGACTCAAAACGCACACAAGTTTTTCATACGGACTCCGAATTGGGTGATTCTTTTTTTGTTGGGAACTAGATTTCGTGCACTTTCCAACCCAATTGGAATCACCTTCAAATTCGTCCGGAGCGTTGAGTTGTGGACGAAACAATCTGATGCTGGAGCAGAATCTGAGTCAAACTACAAGTCCAAAGGTGTTACATCACCTCCACTTGGGCCTATTGGCCTTGTACGACCTAGATTTAGTTTTAGGCTGCCTTGGGACGTCCTCCCACCTCCTTGGCCGCCACCCCTTGCTCCTATATAAGTAGATCCATCTAGTAGCTTTTCCTTGGGATTTGTTTAGTTAAAAGTTAGCCACTGCAACTTCGTGTACTTTGTTTGTGTCCAACGACCAGACCAAGACCGCTTACGGATCCCCACCTTTATCAATACTTCATCTATATTCGCAATATTCAGATTGCTTTATCATATTCTTGCTTGTTCTTCGATTGCTTGCAGGAATAGACCTTCGTGGTCAGGTTGATTGTGCTTCGGCGTGGTCAATAACCTCTCGGAGTTGGTTTAGCGATTGCTAAGGCGCAATGTCGTGCACGTTTGTAGTCGGATCGTCAAAGTCATCTTCACCAAATTGATAGTTATCATCTCATCGAAAGATCGGGACACCCCGCCTCTATCAAGTGGTATCAGTTTTCAGGTTGCTCGGTGAGAATTTCCAGTTTTCCTAGATTAGATTTATTTTCTTACCTATTGTCCAAGAAAAAGCCACAAAAAAGAGTTAGATCTATTCATCCTTGGTCCAAGCCAGTCTGAGCCTTTGGAATTTTCTTTTCATTGCTTGCATAGTTGAATTATCGGTTGCATCATCGTGTCGAGTTGCTGGTCTTAGTGTCTAATTCGTTTAGAGTATCGAGTTCTGTTCACATTAGTCACGCCACCGCTGCATCATTATCTCTTCCGCTGTCCACCACCCATCCATCAATTTCCACCACGTGCTACCCACCATTCATTGTCATAATAATAGTTGAGGTCGTTCACATCTTCACTTGATTCAATCTGCATCTTATCTAGTTTGTCTTGGAAAGAGGGAGAAAAAGAAGATAAAGAAAAAAAAGAGAAAAAAAGGAAAGAAAAAGAGAGAGAAGAAAAAAAAGCGTGAGAAAAAAAAAAGAGAAGAAAAAAATTGGATCTATCTAGAATCAATCTCGTACCTGAATTCGGATTGGAATCTGTTTTGCACACTGTTCAGTAAAACAGGTGTATCTTCCTCATACGAAGTCCGTTTTGGCTCCGTGAGTACTCAAATTGAAGATAGCGATGAGCCGCATCTAAATAGTTGCAGAAGCTAGTTTAATATTTGACACCTCAAAATCGGCTTCTAAATAGGTCTTTTTGCCCTCCGAAGTTCGTGAATACAGCTTGTTCCAATTTTTCAGGCCAGTTTTAGAATTCTTTGACTCCTCATATCAACTCGGAATTGAGTGATTCTTTTTGCATTGGAAAGCTTGAGTTAGTAGCATTCTTTGAAAGAATTTATCAGAAAATTGTCTCAAACTTTTCAAGAGGAAAGTTGGAGAGAGAGTTGTTGTATATCCTGCTTGGCAGTTGTTTTTCATCATTATCTACACTGCCGTTGTGATCTTCACTTATATCTTGCTGTCAAGAGCTACTTAGTATCCTTCATTGATGCTAGTTGTGCTACGCCGTGACCTCATTAGTGTTCTAGGCTCGCGTCTCTAGTGCGGTCTAGCCTAGGACCAGCACAGTACCGTCGTTGAGCGTTTATTCAACATTGCATCTTTGAATTGATTATTGCTAATCTTTTGCTACCATATATAGCCAACCCAGCTCCACATATTTCTACACCGTGTATACGTACGCTCCCTTGGCAATCGCTTTACTCAATATTCAGAGTTACTTGACACCGCTGGTTGCCGATCACCGCCTGCTGCATGGTAAGAATTTGTAAGACATTGATATTTGCTTTACTGTGAGCGTTTTACCACCACATCCTAGTAGTTATAGGAACAATATTTTTGGGTTTTGTTTCTTGTTCTACTAATCATGACAGGATCCAGAGTCAATTCATGGGCTTTGTCGATCGCGGGAGACATGCCACCACCTTTGCAAATACCACAACCGTCACGAGAGGTGCACAAACATCCAAATGCACATGATCAGGTTAATGTATCTATACCACCATTTAATGGCCGTTTTAAACCTGCTTTATATATTGAATGGGAGTTCGACATAAAAAATATATTTGCTTCCCATAATTTCAATGAACATAAAAAGGTTAAGGTTGCGGTTGGTTCTTTCACTGGTTATGCTTTGGTTTGGTGGAGTGAATATTGTCGGTTACACCCTGATTATATACCTACTACTTGGAATGATTTGAAACTTGTCATGCGACATACTTTCGTCCCTGCTTATTATACTCGTGACATGATTAAGAAGTTGCAACACTTAAAACAAGGTAGTGAAACTGTAACAAAATATTATGATGATTTACAAACTACCTTGTTGCATTCCTCTTTAGAAGAAAGTGAAGATGATTTTATGGATGGATTTTGGGGAGGATTAAACAGTGATATTCAAGAGATACTAATTCATGAAGAGTGTTATCCTATGGACCATTTGTTTCATCTTGCTTGCAAAGCTGAACAGGAAATAAAACGACGTGTTGGCCACGAGGAGAACAAGCGCATGGTGCACATTCCAAGAGTTGATATGATTGTTCCTTCAACTACTAGGCATACTATGACAACCACATCCGTTGTTGTCAGGACTACATCACCTCCACCATGTGACACATCGCCCCCGAGAGTGGCTACATCATCTGAGTTGATCATAAGAGGTAATGACAAAGGTACTGATCTTCCATCTCTACATGAGAATGATGAATGCCTTGTCAATTTGAATGCACCATCTGATGAGCTACCCACTACTTTGATCACACCACCTATTTTAGAGGACTACGTTGATAATTTGACTTTGCCATGTGATCAAACAACTGAAATACCAACAATTTTGAGTGCACCCATTGAATTAACAATTGATGCAAAAGAACCAATGTTTAATCATTTTGATATGACCTCTAATCTTGGTGATGATTCTGTGTTGAATGACTTATTGCATGTTTGCTTATTTAAGCATGTTGTAGCATGTAAATTTGATGCAAGTAAGGTTTATTCACCAATGTTGGGATGGTTTAATGATGAACATTGTCAATCTTTTGAAATGAATAAGAGCTTCACTTATATGTGCAAACTGAGTTGCAATATTTTCATGCCTTCTACTTCTTGTGCTAATTTTTTGGCTTTAGATTTTATGAACTATGCAAGTTACTCATCTATTCATGTGTCATATATGCAAAAATCAAGGGAAGTAAAAATGGATGACATATACATATACAACATGTACACCTTGTCTCTTTTGTTAGCCACATTTCAGATTAAGCAACACCGAGGACGGCTTTATTTTCAAGAAGGGGAGGATGATGAGGACATGACTACCTTGGATATGACAAAAAATATTGCATATATGCATATTTGTCAGGTGATTTCTAGTGCAAACTATTCAATAATCTATTTATGTTATCCAGAACAAAAATACTTCACACACTTTTGTGTTTTGTCTAATTGCAGGTGTATGGGACATTTGTACAATCCACATATGAAGATAAGGAAGAAAGAGATGTTTATTTGCTGTCCAAAAAGTTCTCTCACGTCACTTTTGGCCCAAGAGAAGATAGAGTCCAAGTCTCTCACGTTCTGGATTCAGATTCGGACTGCACAGACACACCTGACTCAAAACGCACACAAGTTTTTCATACGGACTCCGAATTGGGTGATTCTTTTTTTGTTGGAAACTAGATTTCGTGCACTTTCCAACCCAATTGGAATCACCTTCAAATTCGTCCGGAGCGTTGAGTTGTGGACGAAACAATCTGATGCTGCAGCAGAATCCGAGTCAAACTACAAGTCCAAAGGTGTTACATCACCTCCACTTGGGACCATTGGCCTTGTACGACCTAGATTTAGTTTTAGGCTGCCTTGGGACGTCCTCCCACCTCCTTGGCCGCCACCCCTTGCTCCTATATAAGTAGATCCATCTAGTAGCTTTCCTTGGGATTTGTTTAGTTAAAAGTTAGCCACTGCAACTTCGTGTACTTTGTTTGTGTCCAACGACCAGACCAAGACCGCTTACGGATCCCCACCTTTATCAATACTTCATCTATATTCGCAATATTCAGATTGCTTTATCATATTCTTGCTTGTTCTTCGATTGCTTGCAGGAATAGACCTTCGTGGTCAGGTTGATTGTGCTTCGGCGTGGTCAATAACCTCTCGGAGTTGGTTTAGCGATTGCTAAGGCGCAATGTCGTGCACGTTTGTAGTCGGATCGTCAAAGTCATCTTCACCAAATTGATAGTTATCATCTCATCGAAAGATCGGGACACCCCGCCTCTATCAGAAGACGTTCGAAACAAAGCTCAATAACAGATTTAATGAACTGCTTGCGCGTCTTCCACCACCGGCTGCACCTGTCGCACCTCTGCAACAACAACAACTACGCCCCCTTCCGAATCAGTATGGACGAGCACAGCGTGTTCCTATTGAGCCAGGACAAAATTCTGGTGCCGCTGCTACTGCTGTTGGTGCTTCTTTGGCTCCTGCTACTGCTGCTGCTGGTACCCAGGAGGATGATGATTATGTGGGAGATTATGAGGATGAGGTTGATCAAAATCCGAACTACGTGCAGCCACCAGCACCACCACCACTGATAGAGGCGGGGTGTCCCGATCTTTCGATGAGATGATACTACCGATTTGGTGGAGACGACTTTGACGATCCGACTACAAACGTGCACGACGTTGCGCCTTAGCAATCGCTAAACCAATCTCCTGAGGTTATTGACCACGCCGGAGCACGATCAACCTGACCACGAAGGTCTATTCCTGCAAGCAATCGAAGAACGAGCAAGAATATGATAAAAGCAATCTGAATATTGCGAATATATATGAAGTATTGATAAGGTGGGGATCCGTAAGCGGTCTTGGTCTGGTCGTTGGACACAAACGAAGTACACGAAGTTGCAATGGCTAACTTTTAACTAAACAAATCCCAAGGAAAAGCTACTAGATGGATCTACTTATATAGGAGCAAGGGGTGGCGGCCAAGGAGGTGGGAGGACGTCCCAAGGCAGCCTAAAACTAAATCTAGGTCGTACAAGGCCAATGGGCCCAAGTGGAGGTGATGTAACACCTTTGGACTTGTAGTTTGACTCGGATTCTGCTGCAGCATCAGATTGTTTCGTCCACAACTCAACGCTCCGGACGAATTTGAAGGTGATTCCAATTGGGTTGGAAAGTGCACGAAATCTAGTTTCCAACAAAAAAAGAATCACCCAATTCGGAGTCCGTATGAAAAACTTGTGTGCGTTTTGAGTCAGGTGTGTCTGTGCAGTCCGAATCTGAATTCAGAACGTGAGAGGCTTGGACTCTATCTTCTCTTGGGCCAAAAGTGACGTGAGAGAACTTTTTGGACAGCAAATAAACATCTCTTTCTTCCTTATCTTCATATGTGGATTGTACAAATGTCCCATACACCTGCAATTAGACAAAACACAAAAGTGTGTGAAGTATTTTTGTTCTGGATAACATAAATAGATTATTGAATAGTTTGCACTAGAAATCACCTGACAAATATGCATATATGCAATATTTTTGGTCATATCCATTGTAGTCATGTCCTCATCATCCTCCCCTTCTTGAAAATAAAGCCGTCCTCGGCATTGCTTAATCTGAAATGCGGCTAACAAAAGAGACAAGGTGTACATGTTGTATATGTATATGTCATCCATTTTTACTTCCCTTGATTTTTGCATATATGACACATGAATAGATGAGTAACTTGCATAGTTCATAAAATCTAAAGCCAAAAAATTAGCACAAGAAGTAGAAGGCATGAAAATATTGCAACTCAGTTTGCACATATAAGTGAAGCTCTTATTCATTTCAAAAGATTGACAATGTTCATCATTAAACCATCCCAACATTGGTGAATAAACCTTACTTGCATCAAATTTACATGCTACAACATGCTTAAATAAGCAAACATGCAATAAGTCATTCAACACAGAATCATTACCAAGATTAGAGGTCATATCAAAATGATTAAACATTGGTTCTTTTGCATCAATAGTTAATTCAATGGGTGCACTCAAAATTGTTGGTATTTCAGTTGTTTGATCACATGGCAAAGTCAAATTATCAACATAGTCCTCTAAAATAGGTGGTGTGATCAAAGTAGTGGGTAGCTCATCAGATGGTGCATTCAAATTGACAAGGCATTCATCATTCTCATGTAGAGATGGAAGATCAGTACCTTTGTCATTACCTCTTATGATCAACTCAGATGATGTAGCCACTCTCAGGGGCGATGTGTCACATGGTGGAGGTGATGTAGTCCTGACAACAACGGATGTGGTTGTCATAGTATGCCTAGTAGTTGAAGGAACAATCATATCAACTCTTGGAATGTGCACCGTGCGCTTGTTCTCCTCATGGCCAACACGTCGTTTTATTTCCTGTTTAGCTTTGCAAGCAAGATGAAACAAATGGTCCATTGGATAACACTCTTCATGAATTAGTATCTCTTGAATATCACGATTTAATCCTCCCCAAAATCTATCCATAAAATCATCTTCACTTTCTTCTAAAGAGGAATGCAACAAGGTAGTTTGTAAATCATCATAATATTTTGTTACAGTTTCACTACCTTGTTTTAAGTGTTGCAACTTCTTAATCATGTCACGAGTATAATAAGCAGGGACGAAAGTATGTCGCATGGCAAGTTTCAAATCATCCCAAGTAGTAGGTATATAATCAGGGTGTAACCGACAATATTCACTCCACCAAACCAAAGCATAACCAGTGAAAGAACCAACCGCAACCTTAACCTTTTTATGTTCATCGAAATTATGGGAAGCAAATATATTTTTTATGTCGAACTCCCATTCAATATATAAAGCAGGTTTAAAACGGCCATTAAATGGTGGTATAGATACATTAACCTGATCATGTGCACTTGGATGTTTGTGCACCTCTCGTGACGGTTGTGGTATTTGCAAAGGTGGTGGCACGTCCCCCGCGGTCGACAAAGCCCATGAATTGACTCTGGATCCTGTCATGATTAGTAGAACAAGAAACAAAACCCAAAAATAATGTTCCTATAACTACTAGGATGTGGTGGTAAAACGCTCACAGTAAAGCAAATATCAATGTCTTACAAGTTCTTACCATGCAGCAGGCGGTGATCGGCAACCAGCGGTGTCAAGTAACTCCGAATATTGAGTAAAGCGATTGCCAGGGGAGCGTACGTATACACGGTGTAGAAATATGTGGAGCTGGGTTGGCTATATATGGTAGCAAAAGATTAGCAATAATCAATTCAAAGATGCAATGTTGAATAAACGCTCAACGACGGTACTGTGCTGGTCCTAGGCTAGACCGGACTAGAGACGCGAGCCTAGAACACTAATAAGGTCACGGCGTGGCACAACTAGCATCAATGAAGGATACTAAGTAGCTCTTGCAGCAAGATATAAGTGAAGATCACAACGGTAGTGAAGATAATGATGAAAAACAACTGCCAAGCAGGATATACAACAACTCTCTCTCCAACTTTCCTCTTGAAAAGTTTGAGATAATTTTCTGATAAATTCTTTCAAAGAATGCTACTAACTCAAGCTTTCCAATGCGAAAAGAATCACTCAATTCCGAGTTGATATGAGGAGTCAAAGAATTCTAAAACTGGCCTGAAAAATTGGAACAAGTTGTGTTCACGAACTTCGGAGGGCAAAAAGACCTATTTAGAAGCCGATTTTGAGGTGTCAAATATTGAACTAGCTTTTGCAACTATTTAGATGCGGCTCGTCGCTATCTTCAATTAGAGTACTCACGGAGTCAAAACTGACTTCGTATGAGGAAGATACACCTGTTTTACTGAACAGTGCGCAAAACAGATTCCAATCCGAATTCAGGTACGAGATTGATTCTAGGAAAACAATAGGTAAGAAAATAAATCTAATCTAGGAAAACTGGAATTTCTCACCGAGCAACCTGAAAACTGATACCACTTGATAGAGGCGGGGTGTCCCGATCTTTCGATGAGATGATACTACCGATTTGGTGGAGACGACTTTGACGATCCGACTACAAACGAGCACGACGTTGCGCCTTAGCAATCGCTAAACCAATCTCCTGAGGTTACTGACGATGCCGGAAGCACGGTCAGCCTGACCACGAAGGTCTATTCCTGCAAGCAATCGAAGAACGAGCAAGAATATGATAAAGCAATCTGAATATTGCAAATATATATGAGGTATTGATAACGGTGGGGATCCGTAAGCGGTCTTGGTCTGGTCGTTGGACACAAACGAAGTACACGAAGTTGCAATGGCTAACTTTTAACTAAACAAATCCCAAGGAAAAGCTACTAGATGGATCTACTTATATAGGAGCAAGGGGTGGCGGCCAAGGAGGTGGGAGGACGTCCCAAGGCAGCCTAAAACTAAATCTAGGTCGTACAAGGCCAATGGGCCCAAGTGGAGGTGATGTAACACCTTTAGACTTGTAGTTTGACTCGGATTCTGCTGCAGCATCAGATTGTTTCGTCCACAACTCAACGCTCCGGACGAATTTGAAGGTGATTCCAATTGGGTTGGAAAGTGCACGAAATCTAGTTTCCAACAAAAAAAGAATCACCCAATTCGGAGTCCGTATGAAAAACTTGTGTGCGTTTTGAGTCAGGTGTGTCTGTGCAGTCCGAATCTGAATCCAGAACATGAGAGACTTGGACTCTATCTTCTCTTGGGCCAAAAGTGACGTGAGAGAACTTTTTGGACAGCAAATAAACATCTCTTTCTTCCTTATCTTCATATGTGGATTGTACAAATGTCCCATACACCTGCAATTAGACAAAACACAAAAGTGTGTGAAGTATTTTTGTTCTGGATAACATAAATAGATTATTGAATAGTTTGCACTAGAAATCACCTGACAAATATGCATATATGCAGTATTTTTGGTCATATCCAAGGTAGTCATGTCCTCATCAACCACCAGGTCGACCTCAGATATATATTCGTAATGGTAGGCCTGCACCACCACCTCAGGTACGAGATGATGTCCATATTCCTAAACTGAAATTGAATATTCCACCATTTGATGGTAGATATGTTCTTGATATATATCTTACTTGGGAGTTAGAAACTGAACAACGTTTTACATGTTTACAATATCCCGAGGAGAGACGGGTTGCTGCTGCTGTTTGTGCTTTCACTAGTTTTGCATGTGTCTGGTGGTCTGAACATTGTAGATTATATCCTATTCCAACTACTTGGGCTGCTTTGAAAACCGCTATGCGTACGCGTTGGGTTCCACCATATTATCAACGTGAATTGCTTCAAAAATTGCAGCGTTTAAGACAAGGAAAAAATTGTGTAGAAGAATATTATCAGGAATTACAAACTGGCATGATTCGATGTGGTATTGTTGAGGAGAATGAAGCTATGCTTGCACGTTTTCTGGGTGGATTAAATAGAGAGATTCAGACCCTTCTAGACTATAAGGAGTATACTAATATCACTCGTTTATTCCATCTTGCTTGTAAAGCTGAACGTGAAGTGCAGGATCGACAAGCATTGGCGCGAACTAACTTTTCTGCAGGCCGACCTTCATCATGGACACCGCGTGCATCTTCTAATTCAACTGCACCAGCACCTCAATCAGGTGCCTCCTACAGCCATGATACAAGAAAATAGGAACAACCACCATTATCTGCTAAGAGCGCACCTGCAGGGCCTACACAGAGTTCTTCTTCTTCCAGGGCATCAACAGGGCACACAAGTGATATTATTTGTCGTCGTTGTAAGGGAGGAGGTCATTATGCGAGAGAATGCAAATCTCCGCGTGTGATGATTGCTACCGAGGGTGGTGGATATGAGTCCGCTAGTGACTATGATGAGGAGACACTGGCTCTTATTACACGTGAAGAACATGGTGGAGATGATTCTGATCATGAGACGCAATACATGGCTCCTGAAGATGCTGACAGGTATGAATGTTTAGTTGCTCAACGTGTTTTGAGTGTGCAGGTCACACAAGCTGAGCAAAATCAGAGGCACAATTTGTTCCATACCAAGGGAGTTGTGAAGGAACGTTCTGTGCGCGTCATAATAGACGGAGGGAGCTGCAACAACTTGGCTAGCATGGAGATGGTGGAGAAGCTTTCTCTCACCACAAGACCACATCCACATCCTTACTACATCCAATGGTTCAACAACAGCGGCAAGGTTAAGGTAACACGTTATGTTCGTGTGCATTTTAGTATCTCTACATATGCTGATTATGTTGATTGTGATGTGGTGCCTATGCAAGCATGTTCCTTATTACTTGGTAGACCATGGCAATTTGATAAAAATTCTGTACACCATGGTAGAAACAATCACTATACTCTTGTTCATAAGGATAAAAATATTACTTTGCTTCCTATGACTCCTGATTCCATTTTGAAAGATGATATTAATAGAGCTAATAAAGCAAAACAGGAGAAGAATAAGAGTGAAAATCAGATTGTGGCAAAAGAATTTGAGCAACAAATGAAGCCTAATAATAAACCATCTAGTGTTGCTTCTGAAATTAAATTGAAAAGTGCATGTTTACATGCCACCAAATCTGATATTGATGAGCTAGATTTCAGCAAATCTGTTTGCTATGCTTTTGTGTGCAAAGAGGCGTTATTTTCATTCGAGGACGTGCCTTCCTCTTTGCCTCCTGCTGTCACTAACATTTTGCAGGAGTTCGCTGACGTTTTTCCACAAGACGTGCCACCGGGATTACCGCCTATTCGAGGGATTGAGCATCAGATTGACTTAATTCCCGGTGCTTCCCTGCCAAACCGTGCACCATACCGTACCAAACCAGAGGAGATGAAGGAGATTATGCGTCAAGTACAAGAGCTTCTCGACAAAGGTTATATACGAGAATCCCTTAGTCCTTGTGCTGTTCCTATTATTCTAGTGCCGAAAAAGGATGGTACATCACGTATGTGTGTTGATTGTAGAGGCATTAATAATATTACTATTCGTTATCGTCATCCTATTCCTAGGCTAGATGATATGCTTGATGAATTGAGTGGCTCTACAATATTCTCCAAAGTTGATTTGCGTAGTGGCTACCATCAAATTCGTATGAAATTGGGAGATGAATGGAAAACAGCATTTAAAACTAAGTTTGGATTATATGAGTGGTTAGTCATGCCTTTTGGGTTAACTAATGCACCTAGTACTTTCATGAGATTAATTAACGAAGTTTTACGTGCTTTCATTGGACGATTTGTGGTAGTTTACGTTGATGACATATTGATTTATAGCAGATCTTTGGAAGAACATTTGGAAAATTTACGTGCTGTTTTTATTGCTCTACGTGATGCACGTTTGTTTGGTAACCTTGGGAAGTGCACCTTTTGCACCGACCGAGTATCTTTTCTTGGCTATGTTGTTACTCCACAGGGAATTGAAGTTGATAAAGCCAAGATTGAAGCTATTGAGAGTTGGCCGCAGCCCAAAACGGTCACACAAGTGAGGAGTTTTCTTGGCCTCGCTGGATTCTATAGGCGTTTTGTGAGAGATTTCAGCACCATTGCTGCACCTCTCAATGAGCTTACAAAGAAAGATGTGCCTTTTCTTTGGGGTACCGCACAGGAAGAAGCCTTCACGGTATTGAAAGATAAGTTGACACATGCTCCTTTACTCCAACTTCCTGATTTTAATAAGACTTTTGAGCTTGAATGTGATGCTAGTGGAATTGGATTAGGAGGTGTGTTATTACAAGATGGCAAACCTGTTGCATACTTTTCTGAAAAATTGAGTGGGCCTAGTCTGAATTATTCTACTTATGAGAAAGAATTATATGCTCTTGTTCGGACTTTAGAAACATGGCAACATTATTTAAGGCCCAAAGAATTTGTTATACATTCTGATCATGAATCTTTGAAACATATTAAAAGTCAAGCTAAACTGAATCGTAGACATGCTAAATGGGTTGAATTCATTGAGACTTTCCCTTATGTCATTAAACACAAGAAGGGAAAAGAAAATGTTATTGCTGATGCATTGTCTCGTCGCTATACTATGCTTTCACAACTTGACTTCAAAATATTTGGTTTGGAGACCATCAAAGATCAATATGTGCATGATGCTGATTTTAAATATGTAATGCAGAATTGTAAAGACGGAAGAATGTGGAACAAGTTTGTTGTCAACGATGGATTTGTGTTTCGTGCTAACAAGCTATGCATTCCAGCTAGCTCCGTTCGTCTTTTGTTGTTGCAGGAGGCGCATGGAGGAGGATTAATGGGACACTTTGGCGTGAAGAAGACGGAGGACGTACTTGCTACACATTTCTTTTGGCCAAAGATGAGACGGGATGTTGAGCGTTTTATTGCTCGCTGCACTACATGTTAAAAAGCTAAGTCACGACTCAATCCTCATGGTTTATATATGCCTTTGCCTGTACCTAGTGTTCCTTGGGAGGATATATATATGGACTTTGTTTTAGGTTTACCTCGAACAAAGAAGTGGAGGGATAGCATATTTGTTGTCGTGGATAGATTCTCGAAAATGGCACACTTTATACCATGTCATAAAAGCGATGATGCTGTTAATGTTGCTGATTTGTTCTTTCGTGAAATTATTCTCTTGCATGGTGTGCCAAATACTATTGTGTCAGATCGTGATACTAAATTTCTTAGCCACTTTTGGAGATGTTTATGGGCTAAGTTGGGGACTAAACTGCTTTTTAGTACTACTTGTCACCCCCAAACTGATGGACAAACTGAAGTAGTCAATAGAACGTTGTCTACTATGCTTAGGGCTGTTTTGAAGAATAATAAGAAAATGTGGGAGGAATGCTTGCCTCATATTGAATTTGCTTATAATCGTTCATTGCATTCTACTACTAAGATGTGCCCTTTTGAAGTTGTGTATGGTTTCCTACCTCGTGCACCTATTGATTTGTTGCCTCTTCCAAGACAAACTAGATAAGATGCAGATTGGATCAGGCAAAGATGTGAATGACCTCAACTATGATTACGACAATGAACATCGCGTAGCACGTGGTGGAAATTAATAGATGGGATGGTGGACAGCGGAAGGGATAATGATGCAGCGGCGACGTGACTAATGTGAACAGAACTCGAAACTCTAAAGGAACTAGACACTAAGACCAGCAACTGACACGACGATGCAACCGATAATTCAACTATGCAAGCAACGAATAGAAAATTGCAAAGGCTCAGACTGGCTTGGATAAAGGATGAACAGATCTAACTTTTTTTTTGTGGCTTTTTCATGAACTATAGGTATGAATGACAGATGCGATCTAAACTATGAAAAACTGTAAAATCTCACCGAGCAACCTGAAAACTGATACCACTTGATAGAGGCGGGGTGTCCCGATCTTTCGATGAGATGATAACTATCGATTTGGTGGAGACGACTTTGACGATCCGACTACAAATGAGCACGACGTTGCGCCTTAGCAATCGCTAAACAAATCTCCTGAGGTTACTGACGATGCCGAAAGCACGGTCAGCCTGACCACGAAGGTCTATTCCTGCAAGCAATCGAAGAACAAGCAAGAATATGATAAAGCAATCTGAATATTGCAAATATATATATGAGGTATTGATAATGGTGGGGATCCGTAAGCGGTCTTGGTCTGGTCGTTGGACACAAACGAAGTACACGAAGTTGCAATGGCTAACTTTTAACTAAACAAATCCCAAGGAAAAGCTACTAGATGGATCTACTTATATAGGAGCAAGGGGTGGCGGCCAAGGAGGTGGGAGGACGTCCCAAGGCAGCCTAAAACTAAATCTAGGTCGTACAAGGCCAATGGGCCCAAGTGGAGGTGATGTAACACCTTTGGACTTGTAGTTTGACTCGGATTCTGCTGCAGCATCAGATTGTTTCGTCCACAACTCAACGCTCCGGACGAATTTGAAGGTGATTCCAATTGGGTTGGAAAGTGCACGAAATCTAGTTTCCAACAAAAAAAGAAACACCCAATTCGGAGTCCGTATGAAAAACTTGTGTGCGTTTTGAGTCAGGTATGTCTGTGGAGTCCGAATCTGAATCCAGAACGTGAGAGACTTGGACTCTATCTTCTCTTGGGCCAAAAGTGACGTGAGAGAACTTTTTGGACAGAAAATAAACATCTCTTTCTTCCTTATCTTCATATGTGGATTGTACAAATGTCCCATACACCTGCAATTAGACAAAACACAAAAGTGTGTGAAGTATTTTTGTTCTGGATAACATAAATAGATTATTGAATAGTTTGCACTAGAAATCACCTAACAAATATGCATATATGCAATATTTTTGGTCATATCCAAGGTAGTCATGTCCTCATCATGTAGAGATACTAAAATGCACACGAACAGTACGTGTTACCTTAACCTTGCCGCTGTTGTTGAACCATTGGATGTAGTAAGGATGTGGATGTGGTCTTGTGGTGAGAGAAAGCTTCTCCACCATCTCCATGCTAGCCAAGTTGTTGCAGCTCCCTCCGTCTATTATGACGCGCACAGAACGTTCCTTCACAACTCCCTTGGTATGGAACAAATTGTGCCTCTGATTTTGCTCAGCTTGTGTGACCTGCACACTCAAAACACGTTGAGCAACTAAACATTCATACCTGTCAGCGTCTTCAGGAGCCATGTATTGCGTCTCATGATCAGAATCATCTCCACCATGTTCTTCACGTGTAATAAGAGCCAATGTCTCCTCATCATAGTCACTAGCGGACTCATATCCACCATCCGCGGTAGCAATCATCACACGCGGAGATTTGCATTCCCTCGCATAATGACCTCCTCCCTTACAGCGACGACAAATAATATCACTTGTGTGCCCTGTTGATGCCATGGAAGAAGAAGAACGCTGTGCAGGCCCCGCAGGTGCGCTCTTGGCAGATAATGGTGGTTGTGCCTGTTTTCTTGTATCACGGCTGGAGGTGGCACCGGATGGAGGTGCTGGTGCAGTTGTTACACCCACAGCCCCTGCTGCTATACATACTGGACCAATTACTAGAGCTCGTGCACGCCAACTAAATTACCAGGTACTTTCGTTTCTTGGTAATGATTCTAATGTTCATGAGAATATGATGCTGCCTAAATTGGATACATTTGTTTTGCTTACAAATGAAGGGCCTAGCTTGGAGAAGGATGAACATTGGAGCAAGAACAAGCATGGAGATGATGGCATGCGCAAGGGGAACAAGAACGGAGTTACAAGTGATGATTTCAGGACTTTGAAGCCACCATAATGGGTGCATGAAGCCTTGGACGAAATATACAAGATGCCACTTCATAAATTTCGTCCCGAGGCTATTTTAGGTGCTGCGTCACCTTATTATTGGGCCAGGCCCATGTAATTTCGAAATACATAAGTATGGGCTATTTTTAGAGTCCGTATGTGTGGGGAAACAAGAGATAGGGTTGATTTCGGACCCCTCCACCAAGGGCCACGAAATTCCCCCCTCTTCCTCCATATATACAGCCCTTAGGGCATCGTTTAGACTTTGGGTTTTGTTTAGATTAAAAGTTCGCCATAGCTGCAACTTCGCGTACTTCGTTTGTGTTCAACGACCAGACAAAGGCGTCACAGAACCCCACCTTGATCAATAAAGCTTTCATCTTATATTCGCAATATCCAGATTGCAATCTCAGTTTCTTGCTTGTTCTTCGTTTGCTCGCAGGAAACAGACCCTCGTGGTCAGGTTGATCGTGCTCCGGCGTGGTCAATAACCTCTCGGAGTTGGTTTAGCGATTGCTAAGGCGCGACGTCCTCGCACGTTCGTAGTCGGATCGTCAAAGTCGACTGCCACCAAAGTGATATCCATCATCTCATCGAAAGACGGGACACCTTTGCCTCTATCATGCTGCCTAAATTGGATACATTTGTTTTGCTTACAAATGAAGGGCCTACCTTGGAGAAGGATGAACATTGGAGCAAGAACAAGCATGGAGATGATGCCATGCGCAAGGGGAACAAGAACGGAGTTACAAGTGATGATTTCAGGACTTTGAAGCCACCATAATGGGTGCATGAAGCCTTGGACGAAATATACAAGATGCCACTTCATAAATTTCGTCCCGAGGCTATTATAGGTGCTGCGTCACCTTTTTATTGGGCCAGGCCCATGTAATTTCGAAATACATAAGTATAGGCTATTTTTAGAGTCTGTATGTGTGGGGAAACAAGAGATAGGGTTGATTTCGGACCCCTCCACCGAGGGCCACGAAATTCCCCTCTCTTCCTCCATATATACAGCCCTTAGGGCACCGTTTAGACTTTGGGTTTTGTTTAGATTAAAAGTTCGCCATAGCTGCAACTTCGCGTACTTCGTTTGTGTTCAACGACCAGACAAAGGCGTCACAGAACCCCACCTTGATCAATAAAGCTTTCATCTTATATTCGCAATATCCAGATTGCAATCTTAGTTTCTTGCTTGTTCTTCGTTTGCTCGCAGGAAATAGACCCTCGTGGTCAGGTTGATCGTGCTCCGGCGTGGTCAATAACCTCTCGGAGTTGGTTTAGCGATTGCTAAGGCGCGACGTCCTCGCACGTTCGTAGTCGGATCGTCAAAGTCGACTTCCACCAAAGCGATATCCATCATCTCATCGAAAGACGGGACACCTTTGCCTCTATCAAGTGGTATCAGATTTCCAGGTTGCTCGGTGAGATTTTATAGTTTTTTCGTAGTTTAGATCGAGTCTGTTCTTCATACCTACAGTCCACGAAAAAGCCACAAAAAAAATTAGGGTTAGTTCATCATATCCGAACCAATCTGAGCCTTTGCATAATCTTTTTTAGGGTTTTGCTTTGTTGAATTTGCGGTTGCATCGTCGGTCTAGTTGCTGGTCTTAGAGTCTAGTTGATGAGGACATGACTACCTTGGATACGACCAAAAGTATTGCGTACATGCATATTTGTCAGGTGATTTCTAATACAAACTATTCAATAATCTATTTATGTTATCCAGAACAAAAATACTTCACACACTTTTGTGTTTTGTCTAATTGCAGGTGTATGGGACATTTGTACAATCCACATATGAAGACAAGGGAAAAGGAGAAGTTTAGGTTGTGTTGAAAAAGTCCTCTCACGTCACTTTTGGGCCAAGAGAAGATAGAGTCCAAGTCTCTCACGTTATGGATTCAGATTCGGACTGCACAGACATACCTGACTCAAAACATCAACAACTTTTTCATACGGACTTCGAATTGGGTGATTCTTTTTTTTGTTGGAAACTAGATTTCGTGCTCTTTCCAACCCAATTGGATTCACCTTCAAATTCGTCCGGAGCGTTGAGTTACGGACGAAACAATCTGACGTTGCAGCAGAATCCGAGTCAAACTACAAGCCCAAAGGTGTTGCATCACCTCCACTTGGGCCCATGAGCCTTGTACGACCTAGGGTTAGTTTTAGGCTGCCTTGGACGTCCTCCCACCTCCTTGGCCGCCACCCCTTGCTCCTATATAAGTAGATCCATCTAGTAGCTTTTTCCTTGGGTTTTGTTTAGATTAAAAGTTCGCCATAGCTGCAACTTCGCGTACTTCGTTTGTGTTCAACGACCAGACAAAGGCGTCACAGAACCCCACCTTGATCAATAAGGCTTTCATCTTATATTCGCAATATCCAGATTGCAATCTCAGTTTCTTGCTTGTTCTTCGTTTGCTCGCAGGAAACAGACCCTCGTGGTCAGGTTGATCGTGCTCCGGCGTGGTCAATAACCTCTCGGAGTTGGTTTAGCGATTGCTAAGGCGCAACGTCCTCGCACGTTCGTAGTCGGATCGTCAAAGTCGACTGCCACCAAAGCGATATCCATCATCTCATCGAAAGAACGAGACCCTCGCCTCTATCAAGTGGTATCAGTTTTCAGGTTGCTCGGTGAGAATTTCCAGTTTTCCTAGATTAGATTTATTTTCTTACCTATTGTCCAAGAAAAATCCACAAAAAAGAGTTAGATCTATTCATCCTTTGTCCAAGCCAGTCTGAGCCTTTGCAATTTTCTTTTCATTGCTTGCATAGTTGAATTATCGGTTGCATCGTCGTGTCGAGTTGCTGGTCTTAGTGTCTAGGTCGTTTAGAGTTTCGAGTTCTGTTCACATTAGTCACGTCGCCGCTGCATCATTATCCCTTCCGCTGTCCACCACCCATCCATCAATTTCCTCCACATGCTACCCACCGTTCATTGTCATAATCATAGTTGAGATCGTTCCCATCTTCGCTTGATCCAATCTACATCTTATCTAGTTTGTTTTGGAAAGAGGGAGAGAGAAAAAAAAGATAGAGAAAAAAAAACGAGAGAAAAAAAAGTAAAAAAAAGTCAGAGAAAAAAAAGAAAGTGATGAGGACATCAATACAATTGTTACACCCACAGCCCCTGCTGCTATACATACTGGACCAATTACTAGAGCTCGTGCACGCCAACTAAATTACCAGGTACTTTCGTTTCTTGGTAATGATTCTAATGTTCATGAGAATATGATGCTGCCTAAATTGGATACATTTGTTTTGCTTACAAATGAAGGGCCTAGCTTGGAGAAGGATGAACATTGGAGCAAGAACAAACATGGAGATGATGGCACGCGCAAGGGGAACAAGAACGGAGTTACAAGTGATGATTTCAGGACTTTGAAGCCACCATAATGGGTGCATGAAGCCTTGGACGAAATATACAAGATGCCACTTCATAAATTTCGTCCCGAGGCTATTTTAGGTGCTGCGTCACCTTATTATTGGGCCAGGCCCATGTAATTTCGAAATACATAAGTATAGGCTATTTTTAGAGTCCGTATGTGTGGGGAAACAAGAGATAGGGTTGATTTCGGACCCCTCCACCAAGGGCCACGAAATTCCCCCCCCTCTTCCTCCATATATACAGCCCTTAGGGCATCGTTTAGACTTTGGGTTTTGTTTAGATTAAAAGTTCGCCATAGCTGCAACTTCGCGTACTTCGTTTGTGTTCAACGACCAGACAAAGGCGTCACAGAACCCCACCTTGATCGATAAAGCTTTCATCTTATATTCGCAATATCCAGATTGCAATCTCAGTTTCTTGCTTGTTCTTCGTTTGCTCGCAGGAAACAGACCCTCGTGGTCAGGTTGATCGTGCTCCGGCGTGGTCAATAACCTCTCGGAGTTGGTTTAGCGATTGCTAAGGCGCGACGTCCTCGCACGTTCGTAGTCGGATCGTCAAAGTCGACTTCCACCAAAGCGAAATCCACCATCTCATCGAAAGACGGGACACCTTTGTCTCTATCAAGTGGTATCAGATTTCCAGGTTGCTCGGTGAGATTTTATAGTTTTTCATAGTTTAGATCGAGTCTGTTCTTCATACCTACAGTCCACGAAAAAGCCACAAAAAAAATTAGGGTTAGTTCATCATATCCGAACCAATCTGAGCCTTTGCATAATCTTTTTAGGGTTTTGCTTTGTTGAATTTGCGGTTGCATCGTCGTGTCTAGTTGCTGGTCTTAGAGTCTAGTCTTTTAGAGTTTCGAGTTCTGGTCATAAGTTGTCACGCCGCCGCCGCACCATCATCATCGCCCCTGCCATCTACCACCACCGCTCCGAATCCGTATCCATATACCACCACCAATCCGTGTCCATATACCACCACCGATCCATATCCATATACTACCACCGCTACCACCACCGCTGCCATATACCACCACCATATATCCACCACCAATCCGAGTTCCTTGCTTATTAGGGTTGTTTTCGAGATCCATCTAGTTTCCGATTCGTGTTTCCTTGCCGGAGTAGGTTTCGGAAAAAAAAAAGAGTCGGGTAGCCACGCTCCGTTTAGGCCCAAAATTTTTCGAAAACGCATTTTTCGAAAAATTTTCTGGCTATTCTATTTTTAGGTGTTTCTGAGTGTTTTGAGACAGGTGCCATTATAGGAAGTTTTTTTTGACCCGTTTCCAGTTTTTGGGTCCGGGAAGTCAAAAAAAAAAATTGGTCGAAAAAATTTCGTGCCCATCCTGTCTGATAGAGGCAAAGGTGTCCCGTCTTTCGATGAGATGATGGATTTCGCTTTGGTGGAAGTCGACTTTGACGATCCGACTACGAACGTGCGAGGACGTCGCGCCTTAGCAATCGCTAAACCAACTCCGAGAGTTTATTGACCACGCCGGAGCACGATCAACCTGACCACGAGGGTCTGTTTCCTGCGAGCAAACGAAGAACAAGCAAGAAACTGAGATTGCAATCTGGATATTGCGAATATAAGATGAAAGCTTTATTGATCAAGGTGGGGTTCTGTGACGCCTTTGTCTGGTCGTTGAACACAAACGAAGTACGCGAAGTTGCAGCTATGGCGAACTTTTAATCTAAACAAAACCCAAAGTCTAAACGATGCCCTAAGGGCTGTATATATGGAGGAAGAGGGGGGAATTTCGTGGCCCTTGGTGGAGGGGTCCGAAATCAACCCTATCTCTTGTTTCCCCACACATACGGACTCTAAAAATAGCCTATACTTATGTATTTCGAAATTACATGGGCCTGGCCCAATAATAAGGTGACGCAGCACCTAAAATAGCCTTGGGACGAAATTTATGAAGTGACATCTTGTATATTTCGTCCAAGGCTTCATGCACCCATTATGGTGGCTTCAAAGTCCTGAAATCATCACTTGTAACTCCGTTCTTGTTCCCCTTGCGCATGCCATCATCTCCATGCTTGTTCTTGCTCCAATGTTCATCCTTCTCCAAGCTAGGCCCTTCATTTGTAAGCAAAACAAATGTATCCAATTTAGGCAGCATCATATTCTCATGAACATTAGAATCATTACCAAGAAACGAAAGTACCTGGTAATTTAGTTGGCGTGCACGAGCTCTAGTAATTGGTCCAGTATGTATAGCAGCAGGGGCTGTGGGTGTAACAATTGTATTGATGTCCTCATCAAAATTTCTTAGCCACTTTTGGAGATGTTTATGGGCTAAGTTGGGGACTAAACTGCTTTTTAGTACTACTTGTCACCCCCAAACTGATGGACAAACTGAAGTAGTCAATAGAATGTTGTCTACTATGCTTAGGGCTGTTTTGAAGAATAATAAGAAAATGTGGGAGGAACGCTTGCCTCATATTGAATTTGCTTACAATCGTTCATTGCATTCTACTACTAAGATGTGCCCTTTTGAAGTTGTGTATGGTTTCCTACCTCGTGCACCTATTGATTTGTTGCCTCTTCCATCTTCAGAGAAGGTTAATTTTGATGCTAAACAACGTGCTGAATTGATTTTAAAAATGCATGAGTTAACTAAGGAAAACATTGAGCGTATGAATGCTAAATATAAACTTGCTGGAGATAAGGGTAGAAAACATGTTGTGTTTGCACCTGGAGATCTTGTTTGGTTACATTTGCGTAAGGATAGATTTCCTGCTTTGCGCAAATCAAAGCTAATGCCACGTGCTGATGGTCCCTTTAAGGTGTTAGAGAAAATAAATGATAATGCATATAAACTTGAGCTGCCTGCAGATTTTGGGGTTAGTCCCACTTTTAACATTGCAGATTTGAAGCCTTATTTGGGTGAGGAAGATGAGTTTCCGTCGAGGACGACTTCATTTCAAGAAGGGGAGGATGATGAGGACATCAATACCATTGTTACACCCACAGGCCCTGCTGCTATACATACTGGACCAATTACTAGAGCTCGCGCACGCCAACTAAATTACCAGGTACTTTCATTTCTTGGTAATGATTCTAATGTTCATGAGAATATGATGCTGCCTAAATTGGATACATTTGTTTTGCTTACAAATGAAGGGCCTAGCTTGGAGAAGGATGAACATTGGAGCAAGAACAAGCATGGAGATGATGGCATGCGCAAGGGGAACAAGAACGGAGTTACAAGTGATGATTTCAGGACTTTGAAGCCACCATAATGGGTGCATGAAGCCTTGGACGAAATATACAAGATGTCACTTCATAAATTTCGTCCCAAGGCTATTTTAGGTGCTGCGTCACCTTATTATTGGGCCAGGCCCATGTAATTTCGAAATACATAAGTATAGGCTATTTTTAGAGTCCGTATGTGTGGGGAAACAAGAGATAGGGTTGATTTCGGACCCCTCCACCAAGGGCCACGAAATTCCCCCCTCTTCCTCCATATATACAGCCCTTAGGGCATCGTTTAGACTTTGGGTTTTGTTTAGATTAAAAGTTCGCCATAGCTGCAACTTCGCGTACTTCGTTTGTGTTCAACGACCAGACAAAGGCGTCACAGAACCCCACCTTGATCAATAAAGCTTTCATCTTATATTCGCAATATCCAGATTGCAATCTCAGTTTCTTGCTTGTTCTTCGTTTGCTCGCAGGAAACAGACCCTCGTGGTCAGGTTGATCGTGCTCCGGCGTGGTCAATAACCTCTCGGAGTTGGTTTAGCGATTGCTAAGGCGCGACGTCCTCGCACGTTCGTAGTCGGATCGTCAAAGTCGACTTCCACCAAAGCGATATCCATCATCTCATCGAAAGACGGGACACCTTTGCCTCTATCACTGTTGGTGCTGCTGTTGATACTTCTGTGGCTCCTGCTGCTGATGCGGAGGAGGATGATTATGTGGGAGATTATGAGGATGAGGTTGATCAAAATCAACACTACGTGCAGCCACCTGTACCACCACCAGCAGGTCGACCTCAGGTATATATTCGTAATGGTAGGCCTGCACCACCACCTCAGGTACGAGATGATGTCCATATTCCTAAACTGAAATTGAATATTCCACCATTTGAGGGTAGATATGTTCCTGATATATATCTTACTTGGGAGTTAGAAACTGAACAACGATTTACATGTTTACAATATCCTGAGGAGAGACGAGTTGCTGCTGCTGTTTGTGCTTTCACTAGTTTTGCATGTGTATGGTGGTCTGAACATTGTAGATTATATCCTATTCAAACTACTTGGGCTGCTTTGAAAACTGCTATGCGTACGCGTTGGGTTCCACCATATTATCAACGTGAATTGCTTCAAAAATTGCAGCGTTTAAGACAAGGGAAAAATTCTGTAGAAGAATATTATCAGGAATTACAAACTGGCATGATTAGATGTGGTATTGTTGAGGAGAATGAAGCTATGCTTGCACGTTTTCTGGGTGGATTAAATAGAGAGATTCAAACCATTCTAGACTATAAGGAGTATACTAATATCACTCGTTTATTCCATCTTGCTTGTAAAGCTGAACGTGAAGTGCAGGATCGACAAGCATTGGGGCGAACTAACTTTTCTGCAGGCCGACCTTCATCATGGACACCACGTGCATCTTCTACTTCAACTGCACCAGCACCTCCATCCGGTGCCACCTCCAGCCGTGCTACAAGAAAACAGGCACAACCACCATTATCTGCCAAGAGCGCACCTGCGGGGCCTGCACAGCGTTCTTCTTCTTCCATGGCATCAACAGGGCACACAAGTGATATTATTTGTCGTCGTTGTAAGGGAGGAGGTCATTATGCGAGAGAATGCAAATCTCCGCGTGTGATGATTGCTACCGCGGATGGTGGATATGAGTCCGCTAGTGACTATGATGAGGAGACTTTGGCTCTTATTACACGTGAAGAACATGGTGGAGATGATTCTGATCATGAGACGCAATACATGGCTCCTGAAGACGCTGACAGGTATGAATGTTTAGTTGCTCAACGTGTTTTGAGTGTGCAGGTCACACAAGCTGAGCAAAATCAGAGGCACAATTTGTTCCATACCAATGGAGTTGTGAAGGAACATTCTGTGCGCGTCATCATAGACGGAGGGAGCTGCAACAACTTGGCTAGCATGGAGATGGTGGAGAAGCTTTCTCTCACCACAAGACCACATCCACATCCTTACTACATCCAATGGTTCAACAACAGCGGCAAGGTTAAGGTAACACGTACTGTTCGTGTGCATTTTAGTATCTCTACATATGCTGATTATGTTGATTGTGATGTGGTACCTATGCAAGCATGTTCCTTATTACTTGGTAGACCATGGCAATTTGATAAAAATTCTGTACACCATGGTAGAAACAATCACTATACTCTTGTTCATAAGGATAAAAATATTACTTTGCTTCCTATGACTCCTGATTCCATTTTGAAAGATGATATTAATAGAGCTAATAAAGCAAAATAGGAGAAGAATAAGAGTGAAAATCAGATTGTGGCAAAAGAATTTGAGCAACAAATGAAGCCTAATAATAAACCATCTAGTGTTGCTTCTGAAATTAAATTAAAAAGTGCATGTTTATTTGCCACCAAATCTGATATTGATGAGCTAGATTTCAGCAAATCTGTTTGCTATGCTTTTGTGTGCAAAGAGGCATTATTTTCATTCGAGGACGTGCCTTCCTCTTTGCCTCCTGCTGTCACTAACATTTTGCAGGAGTTCGCTGACGTTTTTCCACAAGACGTGCCACCGGGATTACCGCCTATTCGAGGGATTGAGCATCAGATTGACTTAATTCCCGGTGCTTCACTGCCAAACCGTGCACCATACCGTACCAATCCAGAGGAGACGAAGGAGATTATGCGTCAAGTACAAGAGCTTCTATATATGCGAATCCCTTAGTCCTTGTGCTGTTCCTATTATTCTAGTGCCGAAAAAGGATGGTACATCACGTATGTGTGTTGATTGTAGAGGCATTAATAATATTACTATTCGTTATCGTCATCCTATTCCTAGGCTAGATGATATGCTTGATGAATTGAGTGGCTCTACAATATTCTCCAAAGTTGATTTGCATAGTGGATACCATCAAATTCGTATGAAATTGGGAGATGAATGGAAAACAGCATTTAAAACTAAGTTTGGATTATATGAGTGGTTATTCATGCCTTTTGGGTTAACTAATGCACCTAGTACTTTCATGAGATTAATGAACGAAGTTTTACGTGCTTTCATTGGACGATTTGTGGTAGTTTACTTTGATGACATATTGATTTATAGCAGATCTTTGGAAGAACATTTGGAACATTTACGTGCTGTTTTTATTGCTCTACGTGATGCACGTTTGTTTGGTAACCTTGGGAAGTGCACCTTTTGCACCGACCGAGTATCTTTTCTTGGCTATGTTGTTACTCCACAGGGAATTGAAGTTGATAAAGCCAAGATTGAAGCTATTGAGAGTTGGCCGCAGCCCAAAACGGTCACACAAGTGAGGAGTTTTCTTGGCCTCGCTGGATTCTATAGGCGTTTTGTGAGAGATTTCAGCACCATTGCTGCACCTCTCAATGAGCTTACAAAGAAAGATTTGCCTTTTCTTTGGGGTACTGCACAGGAAGAAGCCTTCACGGTATTGAAAGATAAGTTGACACATGCTCCTTTACTCCAACTTCCTGATTTTAATAAGACTTTTGAGCTTGAATGTGATGCTAGTGGAATTGGATTAGGAGGTGTGTTATTACAAGATGGCAAACCTGTTGCATATTTTTCTGAAAAATTGAGTGGGCCTAGTCTGAATTATTCTACTTATGATAAAGAATTATATGCTCTTGTTCGGACTTTAGAAACATGGCAACATTATTTATGGCCCAAAGAATTTGTTATACATTCTGATCATGAATCTTTGAAACATATTAAAAGTCAAGCTAAACTGAATCGTAGACATGCTAAATGGGTTGAATTCATTGAGACTTTCCCTTATGTCATTAAACACAAGAAGGGAAAAGAAAATGTTATTGCTGATGCATTGTCTCGTCCTATACTATGCTTTCACAACTTGACTTCAAAATATTTGGTTTGGAGACCATCAAAGATCAATATGTGCATGATGCTGATTTTAAAGATGTAATGCAGAATTGTAAAGAAGGAAGAATGTGGAACAAGTTTGTTGTTAACGATGGATTTGTGTTTCGTGCTAACAAGCTATGCATTCCAGCTAGCTCCGTTCGTCTTTTGTTGTTGCAGGAGGCGCATGGCGGAGGATTAATGGGACACTTTGGCGTGAAGAAGACGGAGGACGTACTTGCTACACATTTCTTTTGGCCAAAGATGAGACGGGATGTTGAGCGTTTTATTGCTCGCTGCACTACATGTCAAAAAGCTAAGTCACGACTCAATACTCATGGTTTATATATGCCGTTGCCTGTACCTAGTGTTCCTTGGGAGGATATATCTATGGACTTTGTTTTAGGTTTACCTCGAACAAAGAAGGGGAGGGATAGCATATTTGTTGTCGTGGATAGATTCTCGAAAATGGCACACTTTATACCATGTCATAAAAGCGATGATGCTGTTAATGTTGCTGATTTGTTCTTTCGTGAAATTATTCGCTTGCATGGTGTGCCAAATACTATTGTTTCAGATCGTGATACTAAATTTCTTAGCCACTTTTGGAGATGTTTATGGGCTAAGTTGGGGACTAAACTGCTTTTTAGTACTACTTGTCACCCCCAAACTGATGGACAAACTGAAGTAGTCAATAGAACGTTGTCTACTATGCTTAGGGCTGTTTTGAAGAATAATAAGAAAATGTGGGAGGAATGCTTGCCTCATATTGAATTTGCTTATAATCGTTCATTGCATTCTACTACTAAGATGTGCCCTTTTGAAGTTGTGTATGGTTTCCTACCTCATACACCTATTGATTTGTTGCCTCTTCCATCTTCAGAGAAGGTTAATTTTGATGCTAAACACCGTGCTGAATTGATTTTAAAAATGCATGAGTTAACTAAGGAAAACATTGAGCGCATGAATGCTAAATATAAACTTGCTGGAGATAAGGGTAGAAAACATGTTGTGTTTGCACCTGGAGATCTTGTTTGGTTACATTTGCGTAAGGATAGATTTCCTGATTTGCGCAAATCAAAGTTAATGCCACGTGCTGATGGTCCCTTTAAGGTGTTAGAGGAAATAAATGATAATGCATATAAACTTGAGCTGCCTGCAGATTTTGGGGTTAGTCCCACTTTTAACATTGCAGATTTGAAGCCTTATTTGGGTGAGGAAGATGAACTTCCGTCGAGGACGACTTCATTTCAAGAAGGGGAGGATGATGAGGACATCAATACAATTGTTACACCCACAGCCCCTGCTGCTATACATACTGGACCAATTACTAGAGCTCGTGCACGCCAACTAAATTACCAGGTACTTTCGTTTCTTGGTAATGATTCTAATGTTCATGAGAATATGATGCTGCCTAAATTGCATACATTTGTTTTGCTTACAAATGAAGGGCCTAGCTTGGAGAAGGATGAACATTGGAGCAAGAACAAACATGGAGATGATGGCATGCGCAAGGGGAACAAGAACGGAGTTACAAGTGATGATTTCAGGACTTTGAAGCCACCATAATGGGTGCATGAAGCCTTGGACGAAATATACAAGATGCCACTTCATAAATTTCGTCCCGAGGCTATTTTAGGTGCTGCGTCACCTTATTATTGGGCCAGGCCCATGTAATTTCGAAATACATAAGTATAGGCTATTTTTAGAGTCCGTATGTGTGGGGAAACAAGAGATAGGGTTGATTTCGGACCCCTCCACCAAGGGCCACGAAATTCCCCCCCTCTTCCTCCATATATACAGCCCTTAGGGCATCGTTTAGACTTTGGGTTTTGTTTAGATTAAAAGTTCGCCATAGCTGCAACTTCGCGTACTTCGTTTGTGTTCAACGACCAGACAAAGGCGTCACAGAACCCCACCTTGATCAATAAAGCTTTCATCTTATATTCGCACTATCCAGATTGCAATCTTAGTTTCTTGCTTGTTCTTCGTTTGCTCGCAGGAAACAGACCCTCGTGGTCAGGTTGATCGTGCTCCGGCGTGGTCAATAACCTCTCGGAGTTGGTTTAGCGATTGCTAAGGCGCGACGTCCTCGCACGTTCGTAGTCGGATCGTCAAAGTCGACTTCCACCAAAGCGAAATCCACCATCTCATCGAAAGACGGGACACCTTTGCCTCTATCAAGATGATGAGGACATCAATACAATTGTTACACCCACAACCCCTGCTGCTATACATACTGGACCAATTACTAGAGCTCGTGCACGCCAACTAAATTACCAGGTACTTTCGTTTCTTGGTAATGATTCTAATGTTCATGAGAATATGATGCTGCCTAAATTGGATACATTTGTTTTGCTTACAAATGAAGGGCCTAGCTTGGAGAAGGATGAACATTGGAGCAAGAACAAGCATGGAGATGATGGCATGCGCAAGGGGAACAAGAACGGAGTTACAAGTGATGATTTCAGGACTTTGAAGCCACCATAATGGGTGCATGAAGCCTTGGACGAAATATACAAGATGCCACTTCATAAATTTCGTCCCGAGGCTATTTTAGGTGCTTCGTCACCTTATTATTGGGCCAGGCCCATGTAATTTCGAAATACATAAGTATAGGCTATTTTTAGAGTCCGTATGTGTGGGGAAACAAGAGATAGGGTTGATTTCGGACTCCTCCACCAAGGGCCACGAAATTCCCCCCCTCTTCCTCCATATATACAGCCCTTAGGGCATCGTTTAGACTTTGGGTTTTGTTTAGATTAAAAGTTCGCCATAGCTGCAACTTCGCGTACTTCGTTTGTGTTCAACGACCAGACAAAGGCGTCACAGAACCCCACCTTGATCAATAAAGCTTTCATCTTATATTCACAATATCCAGATTGCAATCTTAGTTTCTTGCTTGTTCTTCGTTTGCTCGCAGGAAACAGACCCTCGTGGTCAGGTTGATCGTGCTCCGGCGTGGTCAATAACCTCTCGGAGTTGGTTTAGCGATTGCTAAGGCGCGACGTCCTCGCACGTTCGTAGTCGGATCGTCAAAGTCGACTTCCACCAAAGCGAAATCCACCATCTCATCGAAAGACGGGACACCTTTGCCTCTATCAGAAAGGAAAAGAAAAAAGTGTGAGAAAAAAAAGAGAGGAGAAAAAAAACAAAATTTGGATCTATCTAGACTCAATCTCGTAGTTGAATTTGGATTGGAATCTGTTTTGTGCACTGTTCAGTAAAACAGGCATAACTTCCTCATATGAAGTCTGTTTTGGCTCCGCGAGTACTCAAATGAAAGCTAGCGACGAGCCGCATCTAAATAGTTGCAGAAGCTAGTTCAATATTTGGCACCTCAACATCAGCTTCTAAATAGGTCTACTGCTATTGTGATCTTCACTTATATCTTGCTGTCCAGAGCTACTTCATATCCTTTATTGATGCTAGTTGTGCTACGACGTGACCTCATTAGTGTTCTAGGCTCGCGTCTCTAGTTTGGTCTAGCCTAGGACCAGCACAGTACCGTCGTTGAGCGTTTATTCAACATTGCATCTCTGAATTGATTATTGCTAATCTTTTGCTACCATATATAGCCAACCCAGCTCCACATATTTCTACACCGTGTATACGTACGTTCCCCTGGCAATCGTTTTACACAATCTTCGGAGTTATTTGACACCGCTGGTTGCCTGTCACCACCTGCCGCATGGTAAGAACTTGTAAGATATTGATATTTGCTTTACTGTGAGCACTTTACAACCACATCCTAGTAGTTCATAGGAACATTATTCTCGAATTTTGGTTCTTGTTTCTACTAATCATGACAGGTTCCAGAGATAGAAGTTCTTGGATGACGGACACATCTTCACCATCATGAGAGTTGGGACAACACACACAAGCATATGGTCAGGTTATCTCTTTACCATCATTTGAGGGTAGCTTTAATCCTGCTATTTATCTAGCTTGGGAGCTTGAAGTAGAACAAGTTTTTAGTCACCATGATTTTTCTGAACTTGAGAGAGTACGAGCTACCATTAGAGCATTTACTGGTTTTGCTTCTGTTTGGTGGAGTGTACATTGTAAGAAAAACATTGATAACCAACCCACAACTTGGAAAGTTTTGAAAGCTGTAATGAGACAACAATTTTTTCCTCCTTACTATCGTCGTGAATTGCGTCGCAAATTGGAGCAATTAAAACAAGGCAGTAACACTGTTCATGCTTACTACCAAGAGTTCAAATCTTATATGCATCATTGTGACATAGAAGAATCTGAGGATGATACAATGAATAGATTTTTTCGTGGTTTGAACCATGATATTCAGGCAAGATTTCAGTATATTCCTCGTTGCATTACTGGTATGTATCTCCGTGCTTGTACCTTTGAGAGACAAATACAGGAGGATGCATTGGGTGACTACGACAACTACTATTCCAGTTCATGCTCACCACCGCCGGTTGGTTACTCCACTATTGCACCTACTAGAGCAGCCCCACCTCGGATTGCGAGCGCGATATCATCTCAAGAGTATGGTACATTGTCAACGTCCGTACCTACATCAGCTACATCTCTGCGAGGTAACAGTAAAGGTCTTGATGATATAACTTCACATGAGAATAAAGCATGCCTAGTTAACTTGAATGCATCATGTGTTGAGTTACCTGTTGATTTGAGCACACCACCTATTTTAGAGACTCTTGTTACTGTCATGAATGCGTCATGTGATCAAACAACTGAAATATCAACAATTTTGAGTGCACCCATTGAATTAACTGTTGATGTAAAAGAACCAATGTTTAATCATTTTGATATGACCTCTAATCTTGATGATGATTCTGTGTCCAATGACTTATTGCATGTTTGCTTATTTAAGCATGTTGTAGCATGTAAATTTGATGCAAGTAAGGTTTATTCATCGAAGTTAGGATGGTTTAATGATGAACATTGCCAATCTTTTGAAGTGAATAAGAGCTTCACTTATATGTGCAAACTGAGTTGCAATATTTTCATGCCTTCTACTTCTTGTGATAATTTTTTGGCTTTAGATTTTATGAACAATGAAAGTTACTCATGTATACATGTGACATATGTGCAAAAATCAAGGGAAGTTAAACTGGATGACATATACATATACCACATGTACACCTTGTCTCTTTTGTTAGCCACATTTCAGATTAAGCAACGCCGAGGACGGCTTTGTTTTCAAAAAGGGGGGGATGATGAGGACATGACTACCTTGGATACGACCAAAAATATTGCATACATGCATATTTGTCAGGTGATTTCTAATACAAACTATTCAATAATCTATTTATGTTATCCAGAACAAAAATACTTCACACACTTTTGTGTTTTGTCTAATTGCAGGTGTATGGGACATTTGTACAATCCACATATGAAGACAAGGGAAAAGGAGAAGTTTAGGTTGTGTTCAAAAAGTCCTCTCACGTCACTTTTGGGCCAAGAGAAGATAGAGTCCAAGTCTCTCACGTTCTGGATTCAGATTCGGACTGCACAGACATACCTGACTCAAAACGTCAACAACTTTTTCATACGGACTTCGAATTGGGTGATTCTTTTTTTGTTGGAAACTAGATTTCGTGCTCTTTCCAACCCAATTGGATTCACCTTCAAATTCGTCCGGAGCGTTGAGTTACGGACGAAACAATCTGATGTTGCAGCAGAATCCGAGTCAAACTACAAGCCCAAAGGTGTTGCATCACCTCCACTTGGGCCCATGAGCCTTGTACGACCTAGGATTAGTTTTAGGCTGCCTTGGGACGTCCTCCCACCTCCTTGGCCGCCACCCCTTGCTCCTATATATGTAGATCCATCTAGTAGCTTTTTCCTTGGGTTTTGTTTAGATTAAAAGTTCGCCATAGCTGCAACTTCGCTTACTTCGTTTGTGTTCAACGACCAGACAAAGGCGTCACAGAACCCCACCTTGATCAATAAAGCTTTCATCTTATATTGGCAATATCCAGATTGCAATCTCAGTTTCTTGCTTGTTCTTCGTTTGCTCGCAGGAAACAGACCCTCGTGGTCAGGTTGATCGTGCTCCGGCGTGGTCAATAACCTCTCGGAGTTGGTTTAGCGATTGCTAAGGCGCAACGTCCTCGCACGTTCGTAGTCGGATCGTCAAAGTCGAGTGCCACCAAAGCGATATCCATCATCTCATCGAAAGACGGGACACCTTTGCCTCTATCACTAGTCTTTTAGAGTTTCGAGTTCTGGTCATAAGTTGTCACGCCGCCGCCGCACCAACATCGTCGCCCCTGCCATCTACCACCACCGCTCCGAATCCGTATCCATATACCACCACCAATCCGTGTCCATATACCACCACCAATCCATATCCATATACTACCACCGCTACCACCACCGCTGCCATATACCACCACCATATATCCACCACCAATCCGAGTTCCTTGCTTATTAGGTTTGTTTTCGGGATCCATCTAGTTTCCGATTCGTGTTTCCTTGCCGAAGTAGGTTTCGAAAAAAAAGAGTCCGGAAACCACCCTCCGTTTAGACCCAAAATTTTTCGAAAACGCACTTGTCGAAAAAATTTCTGGCTATCCTATTTTTAGGTGTTTCTAAGCGTATTGAGACAGTCGCCGTTATAGAAAGTTTTTTTGACCCGTTTCCAATTTTTGGGTCCGAGCAGTCAAAAAAAAAATTGGTCAAAAAAATTTCATGCCCATCCTGTCAGTTTGACCTGGGAAGAGTTTTGAGACACTCGCCATTATAGTGATTTTTCGCAAAAAAAAAGAGCAATTTTTTTTTCCAGAGTGTGCTTTTCCCTTGTTTACGTGCAGCGCCGTGATTTTGTTCGTGTTCTAGGCTCGCGTCTCTAGCACGGTCTAGCCTAGGACCAGCACAGTACCGTCGTTGAGCGTTTATTCAACTTTGCATCTCTGAATTGATTATTGCTTACCCCTTTTTGCTACCATATTATAAGCCTTCCCAGCTCCACATACATCTACGTCGTGCGTTTGATTCTCCCTGGTAATCGCTCTATCCAAGCTTTGAGAGTTTTGACTACAACGGTTGCCGATCACCGCCTGTTGCTGGGTAAGAACTGGTAAGAATTTGAGTTTTGCTTGACGGATTTGTGACATCCACCACCACCACTTGTTCGTAGTCTGTAGGATCATATTCTTGTGTGTTTCTATTGCTGCTAACCATGCCAGGATCACAAGCCGACGAGATTGACTGGGAGAACTTATCAAACAAGGAGCTTCATGATAAGTTTCAGCAAATGATGACTGAACAGGTACAAGATGTGCTGAACAATTTTGAAGAGGCCATGGAGAAGATCACTGGCCTTGAGAAGACGTTCGAAACAAAGCTCGATAACAGATTTAATGAACTGCTTGCGCGTCTTCCACCACCGGCTGCACCTGTCGCACCTCTGCAACAACAACAACTACGCCCCCTTCCGAATCAGTATGGACGAGCACAGCGTGTTCCTATTGAGCCAGGACAAAATTCTGGTGCCACTGCTACTGCTGTTGGTGCTTCTTTGGCTCCTGCTACTGCCACTGCTGGTACCCAGGAGGATGATGCGTATGCAGGCGATTATGAGGATGAGGTCGATCAAAATCAGCACTACGTGCAGCCACCTGCACCACTACCAGCAGGTCGACCTCAGGTATATATTCGTAATGGTAGGCCTGCACCACCACCTCAGGTACGAGATGATGTCCATATTCCTAAACTGAAATTGAATATTCCACCATTTGAGGGTAGATATGTTCATGATATATATCTTACTTGGGAGTTAGAAACTGAACAACGATTTACATGTTTACAATATCCTGAGGAGAGACGAGTTGCTGCTGCTGTTTGTGCTTTCACTAGTTTTGCATGTGTATGGTGGTCTGAACATTGTAGATTATATCCTATTACAACTACTTGGGCTGCTTTGAAAACTGCTATGCGTACGCGTTGGGTTCCACCATATTATCAACGTGAATTGCTTCAAAAATTGCAGCGTTTAAGACAAGGGAAAAATTCTGTAGAAGAATATTATCAGGAATTACAAACTGGCATGATTAGATGTGGTATTGTTGAGGAGAATGAAGCTATGCTTGCACGTTTTCTGGGTGGATTAAATAGAGAGATTCAGACCATTCTAGACTATAAGGAGTATACTAATATCACTCGTTTATTCCATCTTGCTTGTAAAGCTGAACTTGAAGTGCAGGATCGACAAGCATTGGCGCGAACTAACTTTCCTGCAGGCCAACCTTCATCATGGACACCGCATGCATCATCTACTTCAACTGCACCAGCACCTCAATTAGGTGCCTCCTCCAGTCGTGATACAAGAAAACAGGCACAACCACCATTATCTGCCAAGAGCGCACCTGCCGGGCCTGCATAGAGTTCTTCTTCTTCCATGGCATCAACAGGGCACACAAGTGATATTATTTGTCGTCGTTGTAAGGGAGGAGGTCATTATGCAAGAGAATGCAAATCTCCGCGTGTGATGATTGCTACCGCGGATGGTGGATATGAGTCCGCTAGTGACTATGATGAGGAGACTTTGGCTCTTATTACACGTGAAGAACATGGTGGAGATGATTCTGATCATGAGACGCAATACATGGCTCCTGAAGACGCTGACAGGTATGAATGTTTAGTTGCTCAACGTGTTTTGAGTGTGCAGGTCACACAAGCTGAGCAAAATCAGAGGCACAATTTGTTCCATACCAAGGGAGTTGTGAAGGAACGTTCTGTGCGCGTCATAATAGACGGAGGGAGCTGCAACAACTTGGCTAGCATGGAGATGGTGGAGAAGCTTTCTCTCACCACAAGACCACATCCACATCCTTACTACATCCAATGGTTCAACAACAGCGGCAAGGTTAAGGTAACACGTACAGTTCGTGTGCATTTTAGTATCTCTACATATGCTGATTATGTTGATTGTGATGTGGTACCTATGCAAGCATGTTCCTTATTACTTGGTAGACCATGGCAATTTGATAAAAATTCTGTACACCATGGTAGAAACAATCACTATACTCTTGTTCATAAGGATAAAAATATTACTTTGCTTCCTATGACTCCTGATTCCATTTTGAAAGATGATATTAATAGAGCTAATAAAGCAAAACAGGAGATGAATAAGAGTGAAAATCAGATTGTGGCAAAAGAATTTGAGCAACAAATGAAGCCTAATAATAAACCATCTAGTGTTGCTTCTGAAATTAAATTGAAAAGTGCATGTTTATTTGCCACCAAATCTGATATTGATGAGCTAGATTTCAGCAAATCTGTTTGCTATGTTTTTGTGTGCAAAGAGGCATTATTTTCATTCGAGGACGTGCCTTCCTCTTTGCCTTCTGCTGTCACTAACATTTTGCAGGAGTTTGCTGACGTCTTTCCACAAGACGTGCCACCGGGATTACCGCCTATTCGAGGGATTGAGCATCAGATTGACTTAATTCCCGGTGCTTCACTGCCAAACCGTGCACCATACCGTACCAATCCAGAGGAGACGAAGGAGATTATGCGCCAAGTACAAGAGCTTCTCGACAAAGGTTATATACGCGAATCCCTTAGTCCTTGTGCTGTTCCTATTATTCTAGTGCCGAAAAAGGATGGTACATCACGTATGTGTGTTGATTGTAGAGGCATTAATAATATTACTATTCGTTATCGTCATCCTATTCCTAGGCTAGATGATATGCTTGATGAATTGAGTGGCTCTACAATATTCTCCAAAGTTGATTTGCGTAGTGGTTACCATCAAATTCGTATGAAATTGGGTGATGAATGGAAAACAACATTTAAAACAAAGTTTGGTTTATATGAGTGGTTAGTCATGCCTTTTGGGTTAACTAATGCGCCTAGTACTTTCATGAGACTAATGAACGAAGTTTTACGTGCTTTCATTGGACGATTTGTGGTAGTCTATTTTGATGATATACTGATTTATGGCAGATCTTTAGAAGAACATTTGGAACATTTACGTGCTATTTTTATTGCTCTATGTGATGCACGTTTGTTTGGTAACCTTGGGAAGTGCACCTTTTGCACCGACCGAGTATCTTTTCTTGGCTATGTTGTTACTCCACAGGGAATTGAAGTTGATAAAGCCAAGATTGAAGCTATTGAGAGTTGGCCGCAGCCCAAAACGGTCACACAAGTGAGGAGTTTTCTTGGCCTCGCTGGATTCTATAGGCGTTTTGTGAGAGATTTCAGCACCATTGCTGCACCTCTCAATGAGCTTACAAAGAAAGATGTGCCTTTTCTTTGGGGTACCGCACAGGAAGAAGCCTTCTCGGTATTGAAAGATAAGTTGACACATGCTCCTTTACTCCAACTTCCTGATTTTAATAAGACTTTTGAGCTTGAATGTGATGCTAGTGGAATTGGATTAGGAGGTGTGTTATTACAAGATGGCAAACCTGTTGCATACTTTTCTGAAAAATTGAGTGGGCCTAGTCTGAATTATTCTACTTACGATAAAGAATTATATGCTCTTGTTCAGACTTTAGAAACATGGCAACATTATTTATGGCCCAAAGAATTTGTTATACATTCTGATCATGAATCTTTGAAACATATTAAAAGTCAAGCTAAACTGAATCGTAGACATGCTAAATGGGTTGAATTTATTGAGACTTTCCCTTATGTCATTAAACACAAGAAGGGAAAAGAAAATGTTATTGCTGATGCATTGTCTCGTCGCTATACTATGCTTTCACAACTTGACTTCAAAATATTTGGTTTGGAGACCATCAAAGATCAATATGTGCATGATGCTGATTTTAAAGATGTAATGCAGAATTGTAAAGAAGGAAGAATGTGGAACAAGTTTGTCGTTAACGATGGATTTGTGTTTCGTGCTAACAAGCTATACATTCCAGCTAGCTCCGTTCGTCTTTTGTTGTTGCAGGAGGCGCATGGAGGAGGATTAATGGGACACTTTGGCGTGAAGAAGACGGAGGACGTACTTGCTACACATTTCTTTTGGCCAAAGATGAGACGGGATGTTGAGCGGTTTATTGCTCGCTGCACTACATGTCAAAAAGCTAAGTCACGACTCAATCCTCATGGTTTATATATGCCTTTGCCTGTACCTAGTGTTCCTTGGGAGGATATATCTATGGACTTTGTTTTAGGTTTACCTCGAACAAAGAAGGGGAGGGATAGCATATTTGTTGTCGTGGATAGATTCTCGAAAATGGCACACTTTATACCATGTCATAAAAGCGATGATGCTGTTAATGTTGCTGATTTGTTCTTTCGTGAAATTATTCGCTTGCATGGTGTGCCAAATACTATTGTTTCAGATCGTGATACTAAATTTCTTAGCCACTTTTGGAGATGTTTATGGGCTAAGTTGGGGACTAAACTGCTTTTTAGTACTG
>NW_021291831.1:40298-44150 GCF_002162155.2 Triticum dicoccoides
TTAATTAATTAAGTTAATTAATCCGGTTTAATTAAATTAATTAACTAGTTAAGTTTAATTAAACTGTAATTAGATTAACCTAAACCCTAATTAACCTAAATAGAGAATGACAGGTGGGTCCCACTGGACCCACATGTCAGGGTTGACTCAGTCAACCCCTGTTGACTGCTGACGTCAGCATGACATCATGCTGACGTCATAAATACATTTTTTCGAATTAATTAAATAAATAATTAAATTCCAAAATTGTTAAAATCTTTTAAAAATCATATCTTTTAATCCGTAACTCGGATTAAAATATTTTCAACATGAAAGTTGCTCAGAACGACGAGACGATTCCGGATACGCAGTCCGTTCGTCCGCCACACACCCCTAACCTATCGAACTCGCAACTTTTCCCCTCCGGTTCATCTGTCCGAAAACACGAAACACCGGGAATACTTTCCCGGATGATTCCCCCCTTAACCAATACCACCTCATACCACGTTAGGGCACGCCTAGCATCGCTTCTTGACATGCCATGCATCGATATGCATCTGTTTACTTGGTATTCATTGTTTCTTCCCCCTCTTCTCTCCGGTAGACTACGAGACCGACGCTGCTGCTGCCCAGTTCGACTACGGAGTTGACGACCCCTCTCTCTTGCCAGAGCAACCAGGCAAGCCCCCCCCCCCTTGATCACCAGATATCGCCTATTCTTCTCTATACTGCTTGCATTAGAGTAGTGTAGCATGTTACTGCTTTCCGTTGATCCTATTCTGATGCATAGCCTGACATTGTTGCTACACCTGTTGATACCTTACCTGCAATCCTAAATGCTTAGTATAGGATGCTAGTTTATCATCATTGGCCCTACATTCTTGTCAGTCTGCCTTGCTATACTATTGGGCCGTGATCACTCGGGAGGTGATCACGGGTATATACTATACATACATACATTCTATACAGATGGTGACTAAAGTCGGGTCAGCTCGAAGAGTACCCGCGAGTGATTCACGGATTGGGGGCTGAAAGGACCTTTGTCCCGACGGCCCTCTGTGTGGATCTTTGTGGCGGAGCGACAGGGCAGGTTGAGACCACCTAGGAGACAGGTGGGCCTGGCCCTGTTCGGCGTTCGCAGATACTTAACACGCTTAACGAGATCTTGGTATTTGATCTGAGTCGGCTACGAGCCTATACGCACTAACCATCTACGTGGGAGTAGTTATGGGTATCCCGACGTCGTGGTATCAGCCGAAGCACTTCAGACGTCAGCGACGGAGCGGCGCGCGCCGGATTGGAACGTAAGCCTGCTCTTGTATTAAGGGGGCTAGTTCTGCTTCCGGCCGCCCTCGCAACGTGCAGGTGTGCTATGGGCGATGGGCCCAGACCCCTGGGCGCTTAGGTTTAGACCGGCGTGCTGGCCTCTCTGTTTTGCCTAGGTGGGGCTGCGACGTGTTGATCTTCCGCGGCCGGGCATGACCCAGGAAAGTGTGTCCGGCCAAATGGGATCAAGCGTGTTGGGTTATGTGGTGCACCCCTGCAGGGAAGTTAATCTATTCGAATAGCCATGATCTTCGGTAACAGGACGACTTGGAGTTGTACCTCGACCTTATGACAACTAGAACCGGATACTTAATAAAACACACCCTTCCAAGTGCCAGATACAACCGGTGGTCGCTCTACCTCAGGGATATGAGGAGGGGATCGCCGGGTAGGATTATGCTATGAGATGCTACTTGGAGGACTTCGACCTACCCTCTTCTGCCTGTTGCAAGACGGAGGCTGCCAGAAGCGTAGTCTTCGACAGGATTAGCTATCCCCCTCTTATTCTGGCATTCTGCAGTTCAGTCCACTGATATGACCTCCTTACACATATACCCATGCATATGTAGTGTAGTTCCTTGCTTGCGAGTACTTTGGATGAGTACTCACGGTTGCTTTCTCCCCCCTTTTCCCCTTTCCTTTCTTCCTGGTTGTCGCAACCACATGCTGGAGTCCAGGAGCCAGACGCCACCGTCGACGACGACCCCTACTACACCGGAGGTGCCTACTACTACGTGCTGCCCGCTGACGACGACCTGGAGTAGTTAGGAGGATCCCAGGCAGGAGGCCTGCGCCTCTTTCGATCTGTATCCCAGTTTGTGCTAGCCTTCTTAAGGCAAACTTGTTTAACTTATGTCTGTACTCAGATATTGTTGCTTCCGCTGACTCGTCTATGATCGAGCACTTGTATTCGAGCCCTCGAGGCCCCTGGCTTGTATTATGATGCTTGTATGACTTATTTTATTTGTAGAGTTGTGTTGTGATATCTTCCCGTGAGTCCCTGATCTTGATCGTACACATTTGCATGCATGATTAGTGTACGATTGAATCGGGGGCGTCACAAGTTGGTATCAGAGCCGACTGCCTGTAGGAATCCCCCTTCCACACTCCTTGGCCGAAGTCGAGTCTAGACATTACAAAAACTTTTGCTAACTTGGCTGTGTGCCTTACGGGCCCACGTCGCCATTGGGTGGTATTAGGATCTTTTACTCCTCGACCTTTACTCTGGGACTCTGAACACTTTTCTACTCGGGTTAAACGAATTTACTAACTCTGACGTTAGGATCCCGTTACCACGTTCACCCCAAAGTTGGATAAGCCATAGTTATTCTGCAGGATAGCATTTTGAATAGTGCCCGTGTTGTCATTTGACTCCATTGAAACATCTTTGTTTTCAGATGGAACCCGCGAGGCAGGTCGTGCGCCACACTGCGGCCATTGGTGCCTCAGGATCACCTGCTGTGCTAGCTGATATGATGACCTATCTGGGTTATCGCTGGCACCCTGAGTACACCGTCTACGAGGAGTACCAGGACTTTAACCAGGAGCAGTACCGTGCCATCGTCCACCTCTACACTCGGGAGTATGAGTCCACTACCGTGCTGCACACCGCTCATGGTGTTGGAGTGACCATCGAGATGGCAGTTCACGATGCGGCTCATGCTGCTCTGACACGTCTTCGTGGAGAGTATCAGGCATTGGACACTTCCCCTTTCAGGCACATTCCTATCGCATCTGACGTTGGTGCGGAGGGATACTACATTGCCGCCTACTCCACCGTCACCCGAGAGCCTTTCCACCATCAGCGCCTGGTTCTGCATGCTGATGGGCTGGACCGAGCTAACAGAGCTCTTCGCCACGAGTTGTACACCACTCGTCAGCACCTTTACAGGGCTCTGACGCGGTTGCACCCCTTTGTCCGGTCTGGACAGCTGCCGCGTTCTGCGATCTACCCAGCCAGGACCGTGATGCCCCACGGTATCGGATGGCCAGAGGTGGGAGGCTACTCTCCCGCACTTGGTCCTCTTCTGCCACCTGAGCGTCGGGTTCTACACCAGAGTATCCGCAGCCCCTAGGCCACTGACGTGGAGGACTATCCGTTGCCTCACTACCAGCTGTCAGGTTACAGCTACCTTCACAGTACCTCCTGGGACTGATGTAGTCTTGCTCATTAGTCTTAGATGCACTCGCGAGCCTGCGTGCCGCCTATGATGACTTAATCTATGTACTGAACTCTGTGTACTGAACTCTATGTTCGACCCCTTTTGTAAGTTATGCCGACTATCTATGTGGTATCTGTCGTGCTCCTTTCATTATGCATGTTTCATCATGAATGACTCTTGTCTATGCAAATTTCTCAATACTGAACTACCCCTGTTATATATTAGCAGGATGGTTAGACCAGCTGGTCGTGGTCGTGGTGGCAACTTCCCACCACCGCCTGAGTACATGGCTGGTATGATCCAACAGCTTGAGATGAATCGCCAGTTCATGGAAAACATGATGGCTCAGTTTCCTCGCCCCAATATGAACCAGCATCCAAACACA
>NW_021291832.1:0-1106 GCF_002162155.2 Triticum dicoccoides
GTAATGATGCTGTGCGGGACTCCATATCTGAATATTAGTTCCCTGATGAAGCTAACAGCAGTACCGGTGTCAAGGCTCTTGATTGGTTTAGCCTCGATCCACTTGGTGAACTTGTCGACTGCCACCAGTACATGCGTGAAGCCACTTCGTCCTGTTCTCAAAGGACCGACCATGTCCAGTCCCCATACTGCGAAAGGCCAGACGAGTGGGATGGTCTTCAGGGCCGACGCAGGCTTGTGCGACATATTCGAGTAGAACTGACATCCCTCGCACTTATCCACTATATCTTTTGCCATCTCATTCGCCTTTGGCCAGTAAAATCCGGCTCGGTATGCTTTGGCCACGATGGTCCGAGAGGACGCATGATGACCACAGGTCCCCGAGTGAATATCATTGAGGATGAGTCGACCTTCTTCTGGTGTTATGCACTTCTGACCAACTCCAGTCGCGCTTTCTCTGTATAATTGTCCTTTGATTACGATAAAGGCCTTAGATCGACGGACGATCTGTCGAGCCTCTTCCTCATCCTCCGGAAGCTCTTTTCTCAGGATATATGCGACATACGGAACTGTCCAGTCGGGAATGACCACCAAAACCTCCATGATCAAGTCGACCACCGCTGGGACTTCAACTTCAGTCGGATCTGTGGCACTCTTGGGCAGTGGAGTTTCTTCGGTGAAAGGATCTTCTTTGACTGACGGAGTGTGTATATGCTCCAAGAACACACCACTCGGAATGGCTTCTCTCTTGGAACCTATCTTTGCTAGATCATCAGCTGCTTGATTTTTCAGTCGGGGTATATGATGGAGCTCCAACCCCTCGAACTTCTTTTCCAGCTTCCTCACTGCACTGCAGTATCCAGTCATGGCTGGGCTTCTCACGTCCCACTCTTTCATCACCTGATTGACCACTAAATCCGAGTCGCCATAGACCATCAGGCGACGGACGCCGAGTGAAATGGCCATGCGCAACCCATATAAGAGGGCCTCATATTCTGCCTCATTGTTGGAGGAATCAAAGTGAATCTGGAGCACATATCTGAGCTTATCTCCTCTGGGGGAAACCAGGACAACCCCAGCACCGGAACCATTCAACATCTTAGAGCC
>NW_021291833.1:0-1138 GCF_002162155.2 Triticum dicoccoides
ATTATGACAATGAACGGTGGGTAGCACGTGGAGGAAATTGATGTATGGGTGGTGGACAGCGGAAGGGATAACGATGCAGCGGCGACGTGACTAATGTGAACAGAACTCGAAACTCTAAACGACCTAGACACTAAGACCAGCAACTCGACACGACGATGCAACCGATAATTCAACTATGCAAGCAATGAAAAGAAAATTGCAAAGGCTCAGACTGGCTTGGACAAAGGATGAATAGATCTAACTCTTTTTTGTGGATTTTTCTTGGACAATAGGTAAGAAAATAAATCTAATCTAGGAAAAACTGGAAATTCTCACCGAGCAACCTGAAAACTGATACCACTTGATAGAGGCGGGGGTGTCCCGATCTTTCGATGAGATGATAACTATCGATTTGGTGGAGACGACTTTGACGATCCGACTACAAACATGCACGACGTTGCGCCTTAGCAATCGCTAAACCAATCTCCTGAGGTTACTGACGATGCCGGAAGCACGGTCAGCCTGACCACGAAGGTCTATTCCTGCAAGCAATCGAAGAACGAGCAAGAATATGATCAAGCAATCTGAATATTGCAAATATGTATGAGGTATTGATAATGGCGGGGATCCGTAAGCGGTCTTGGTCTGGTCGTTGGACACAAACGAAGTACACGAAGTTGCAGTGGCTAACTTTTAACTAAACAAATCCCAAGGAAAAGCTACTAGATGGATCTACTTATATAGGAGCAAGGGGTGGCGGCCAAGGAGGTGGGAGGACGTCCCAAGGCAGCCTAAAACTAAATCTAGGTCGTACAAGGCCAATGGGCCCAAGTGGAGGTGATGTAACACCTTTGGACTTGTAGTTTGACTCGGATTCTGCTGCAGCAGCAGATTGTTTCGTCCACAACTCAACGCTCCGGACGAATTTGAAGGTGATTCCAATTGGGTTGGAAAGTGCACGAAATCTAGTTTCCAACAAAAAAAGAATCACCCAATTCGGAGTCCGTATGAAAAACTTGTGTCCGTTTTGAGTCAGGTGTGTCTGTGCAGTCCGAATCTGAATCCAGAACGTGAGAGACTTGGACTCTATCTTCTCTTGGGCCAAAAGTGACGTGAGAGAACTTTTTGGACAGCAAATAAACATCTCTTTCTTCCTTAT
>NW_021291834.1:0-1586 GCF_002162155.2 Triticum dicoccoides
CGAGATCTCATCTTGGAGCCTTCGTCGGCACTCTGCTAGAGGGGGAATCGACCATGGAGGGCTTCTACATCAACATCCTTGCCTCTCCGATGAGTTGTGAGTAGTTTACCATAGACCTACGGGTCCATAGTTATTAGCTAGATGGCTTCTTCTCTCTTTTTGGATCTCAATACAATGTTATCCCCCTCTCTTGTGGAGATCTATTCGATGTAAACTCTTTTTGCGGTGTGTTTGTCGAGATCCGATGAATTGTGGGTTTATGATCAGGTTTATCTATGAATAATATTTGAATCTTCTCTGAATTCTTTTATGTATGATTGAGTTATCTTTGCAAGTCTCTTCGAATTATCAGTTTGGTTTGTCCTACTAGATTGATCTTTCTTGCCATGGGAGAAGTGCTTAGCTTTGGGTTCAATCTTGCAGTGTCCTTACCCAGTGACAGAAAGAGTTGCAAGGCACGTATTGTATTGTTGCCATCGAGGATAACAAGATGGGGTTTATATCATATTGCTTGAGTTTATCCCTCTACATCATGTCATCTTGCTTAATGCGTTACTCTGTTCTTATGAACTTAATACTCTAGATGCATGCTGGATAGCGATCGATGTGTGGAGTAATAATAGTAGATGCAGGCAGGAGTCGGTCTACTTGTTATGGACGTGATGCCTATATACACGATCATGCCTAGATAACATCATAATTATTTGCTTTTCTATCAATTGCTCGACAGTAATTTGTTCACCCACCGTAATACTTATGCTCTCGAGAGAAGCCTCTAGTGAAATCTATGGCCCCCGGGTCTATCTCTTATCATATTTGCTTCCAATCTACTTTTATTTGCATCTTTATTTTTGGCATCTATATGATAAAATACCAAAAATATATTTATCTTATCATTCTATCTCTATTAGATCTCACTTTCGCAAGTGGCCGTGAAGGGATTGACAACCCCTTTGTCACGTTGGCTGTGAGTTCTTTATTTGTTTGTGTAGGTTCGTGGGACTTGTTGAGGAGCCTCCTACTGGATTGATACCTTGGTTCTCAAAAACTGAGGGAAATACTTACGCTACTATTACTGCATCACCCTCTCCTCTTCGAGGAAAACCAACGCAAGCTCAAGATGTAGCAAGAAGGATTTCTGGCACCGTTGCCGGGGAGGTCTTCGCTCAAGTCAAGACATACCAAGTACCCATCACAAACTCATCTCCCTCGCATTTACAATATTTGCCATTTGCCTCTCGTTTTCCTCTCCCCCACTTTACCCTTGCCGTTTTATTCGCCCTCTCTTTCCCAATCTCCTCATCTCTTTTCGCTTGCCTTTTTCCGTTTCCCGTGTGTTTGCTCGTTTGCCTTGTCTCTATGGCTAGTTCCTTATCCGCTCCTATGTCTCCCGAGTTTGAAGTCCTTCACTTCAAGCAAAGGCAAGGAGAAAATTTGAAAGATGCTTGGTATAGGATGATGGAATCTTATCGCAAGTGCACCCTAGAGGTGAACTTTAGAATTCTTCTTCGCAATTTTTATGTTGGTCTAAACATGACGCATAGACAACTCTTGGACTGCATTGCCAAGGGAAACTTTATTGAAAT
>NW_021291835.1:0-1586 GCF_002162155.2 Triticum dicoccoides
CGAGATCTCATCTTGGAGCCTTCGTCGGCACTCTGCTAGAGGGGGAATCGACCATGGAGGGCTTCTACATCAACATCCTTGCCTCTCCGATGAGTTGTGAGTAGTTTACCATAGACCTACGGGTCCATAGTTATTAGCTAGATGGCTTCTTCTCTCTTTTTGGATCTCAATACAATGTTATCCCCCTCTCTTGTGGAGATCTATTCGATGTAAACTCTTTTTGCGGTGTGTTTGTCGAGATCCGATGAATTGTGGGTTTATGATCAGGTTTATCTATGAATAATATTTGAATCTTCTCTGAATTCTTTTATGTATGATTGAGTTATCTTTGCAAGTCTCTTCGAATTATCAGTTTGGTTTGTCCTACTAGATTGATCTTTCTTGCCATGGGAGAAGTGCTTAGCTTTGGGTTCAATCTTGCAGTGTCCTTACCCAGTGACAGAAAGAGTTGCAAGGCACGTATTGTATTGTTGCCATCGAGGATAACAAGATGGGGTTTATATCATATTGCTTGAGTTTATCCCTCTACATCATGTCATCTTGCTTAATGCGTTACTCTGTTCTTATGAACTTAATACTCTAGATGCATGCTGGATAGCGATCGATGTGTGGAGTAATAATAGTAGATGCAGGCAGGAGTCGGTCTACTTGTTATGGACGTGATGCCTATATACACGATCATGCCTAGATAACATCATAATTATTTGCTTTTCTATCAATTGCTCGACAGTAATTTGTTCACCCACCGTAATACTTATGCTCTCGAGAGAAGCCTCTAGTGAAATCTATGGCCCCCGGGTCTATCTCTTATCATATTTGCTTCCAATCTACTTTTATTTGCATCTTTATTTTTGGCATCTATATGATAAAATACCAAAAATATATTTATCTTATCATTCTATCTCTATTAGATCTCACTTTCGCAAGTGGCCGTGAAGGGATTGACAACCCCTTTGTCACGTTGGCTGTGAGTTCTTTATTTGTTTGTGTAGGTTCGTGGGACTTGTTGAGGAGCCTCCTACTGGATTGATACCTTGGTTCTCAAAAACTGAGGGAAATACTTACGCTACTATTACTGCATCACCCTCTCCTCTTCGAGGAAAACCAACGCAAACTCAAGACGTAGCAAGAAGGATTTCTGGCACCGTTGCCGGGGAGGTCTTCGCTCAAGTCAAGACATACCAAGTACCCATCACAAACTCATCTCCCTCGCATTTACAATATTTGCCATTTGCCTCTCGTTTTCCTCTCCCCCACTTTACCCTTGCCGTTTTATTCGCCCTCTCTTTCCCAATCTCCTCATCTCTTTTCGCTTGCCTTTTTCCGTTTCCCGTGTGTTTGCTCGTTTGCCTTGTCTCTATGGCTAGTTCCTTATCCGCTCCTATGTCTCCCGAGTTTGAAGTCCTTCACTTCAAGCAAAGGCAAGGAGAAAATTTGAAAGATGCTTGGTATAGGATGATGGAATCTTATCGCAAGTGCACCCTAGAGGTGAACTTTAGAATTCTTCTTCGCAATTTTTATGTTGGTCTAAACATGACGCATAGACAACTCTTGGACTGCATTGCCAAGGGAAACTTTATTGAAAT
>NW_021291836.1:0-1197 GCF_002162155.2 Triticum dicoccoides
AGGGTTCCCCCAGAACGATGACCCGTACGGTTACAGAAGCCGTAAGAGAAAGATGGATCGGGAAGCAGATGTTGTGGCGCGGTTGGCATCGGAAATGGATGTGATGAAGAAAACCATGAGTGTACTAGTAGCCGAAAGAGATGCAGCTCGGGTGCAGCATGAAGATCATCCAGCGGATCTCGGAAGCCAGCAGCGGAGAAGCAGCGTGGCTTCCACGGAGGCCCCACCGGCTGGTGCAGATGCACCGACGATCGAAATTACTGCACCGGAGCCTCTGGTGGTCGAAATTACTGCACCGGAGCCTCTGGTGGTCGAAATTACTTCACCGGAGCCTCCTCGCTACCCCGTGGACGATATAAAGGAGATGAAAGAATGTCATCTGTATTATCCTATCGGGAACATGTCCATGAAGGTAGCCATCGGCAGTGCTTTACCATGTTTACCTGGAGCACTCCACCACAACAACCCTATTCAAGATGGCTATGCTCGTGTCACGGTGGAGGACATAGTCCAAGGGTTTGAGGACCTGGAGATTGACATTGCTACACCTGAAGGGGAGAAAAGACTTGGAGATGTCAAGCGCCATTTCATTCTATGGCAAAAGAAGTTTATCAAGTTTCCAGGCGAGGCGCCAAGGACAACAAGTCCACCCCCCTACGGTGGTGGTGGTGGCGGTGGCGGTGGTGGTGGTGGTGGTGGTGGTGGCGGTTCACCTACACCTCCGTCACGTCAGCCGACGCCGCCCCCCAGTCCACCACGTCCGGCGGGTGATCAGCCGCCGCCCCCCAGTCCTCGTCCGGCGGGTGATCAGACGCCGCCCCCCAATCCACCTCCGGCAAAGAAGCAGAAGCAGTCCTGGATTATTAACCCGGACCCTTATGTACCTAAGACCACAAAGGTACCGGAGCCATCACTGAAGCCTCTCCCCACAAGGCCTTGGGAACGTAGTGCCGAGGAAGTCGACGCGGCCGCGGCTGCTGATTTGGAGAAATGGAAGGCGGACTGCAAGAAGAAAAGAGAGCCCGAGCCCAAGCCAGTATTTTCTGATGAGCAAAAGAAGTGGGCTAAGTCATTTTTGAGCACACCGTCCCAAGCCGCGAAGAATCTGCCTAACGACTATGCACGTGAACTTCGCAGGCAGGCACTCATGTTCAAGGAGAACAAAGAGCGGGAGAAGGCCGAAAGTAAAAAAAGCGG
>NW_021291837.1:0-1489 GCF_002162155.2 Triticum dicoccoides
GCTATAGAGCTAGGTCAACTCTAGTGTAAAATTATTTGAACTAGCTTATAGAGCTAGTTCAACTCTAGTGTAAAATTATTTGTACTTGGCTATATAGCTAGTTCAACTCTAGTGTAAAATTATTTGAACTAGCTTTAATTTCCTAGTAAAACTCTAGTGTAAAATTATTTGTACTAGGCTATAGAGCTAGTTCAACTCGAGTGTAAAATTATTTGAACTAGCTTATAGAGCTAGTTCAACGCTAGTGTCAAATTATTTGTACTAGGCTATAGAGCTAGTGTCAAATTATTTGTACTAGCTTATAGAGCTAGCTCAACTCTACTGTAAAATTATTTCAACTTGCTTATAGAGCTAGTTCAACTCTAGTGTAAAATTATTTAAACTAGCTTATAGTGCTAGTTCAACTCTAGTGTAAAATTATTTGTACTAGGCTATAGAGCTAGTTCAACTCTAGTGTAAAATTATTTGAACTAGCTTATAGAGCTAGTTCAACTCTAGTGTAAAATTATTTGTACTAGCTTATAGAGCTAGTTCAACTCTAGTGTAAAATTATTTGTACTAGGCTATATAGCTAGTTCAACTCTAGTGTAAAATTATTTGAACTAGCTTTAATTTCCTAGTTCAACTCTAGTGTAAAATTATTTGTACTAGGATATAGAGCTAGTTCAACTCGAGTGTAAAATTATTTGAACTAGCTTATAGAGCTAGTTCAACGCTAGTGTCAAATTATTTGTACTAGGCTATAGAGCTAGTGCAACTCTAGTGAAAAATTTATTTCAACTAGCTTATAGAGCTAGTTCAACTCTAGTGTAAAATTATTTGAACTAGCTTATAGAGCTGGCTCAACTCTAGTGTAAAATTATTTCAACTAGCTTATAGAGCTAGTTCAACTCTAGTGTAAAATTATGTGTACTAGGCTATAGAGCTAGTGCAACTCTAGTGTAAAATTATTTCAACTTGCTTATAGAGCTAGTTCAACTCTAGAGTAAAATTATTTAAACTAGCTTATAGTGCTAGTTCAACTCTAGTGTAAAATTATGTGTACTAGGCTATAGAGCTAGTGAAACTCTAGTGTAAAATTATTTCAACTTGCTTATAGAGCTAGTTCAACTCTAGTGTAAAATTATTTAAACTAGCTTATAGTGCTAGTTCAACTCTAGTGTAAAATTATTTGTACTAGGCTATAGAGCTAGTTCAACTCTAGTGTAAAATTATTTGAACTAGCTTATAGAGCTAGTTCAACTCTAGTGTAAAATTATTTGTACTAGCTTATAGAGCTAGTTCAACTCTAGTGTAAAATTATTTGTACTAGGCTATATAGCTAGTTCAACTCTAGTGTAAAATTATTTGAACTAGCTTTAATTTCCTAGTTCAACTCTAGTGTAAAATTATTTGTACTAGGCTATAGAGCTAGTTCAACTCGAGTGTAAAATTATTTGAACTAGCTTATAGAGCTAGTTCAACGCTAGTGTCAAATTATTTGTACTAG
>NW_021291838.1:0-1162 GCF_002162155.2 Triticum dicoccoides
TAGAGTCCAAGTCTCTCACGTTCTGGATTCAGATTCGGACTGCACAGACACACCTGACTCAAAACGCACACAAGTTTTTCATACGGACTCCGAATTGGGTGATTCTTTTTTTGTTGGAAACTAGATTTCGTGCACTTTCCAACCCAATTGGAATCACCTTCAAATTCGTCCGGAGCGTTGAGTTGTGGACGAAACAATCTGATGCTGCAGCAGAATCCGAGTCAAACTACAAGTCCAAAGGTGTTACATCACCTCCACTTGGGCCCATTGGCCTTGTACGACCTAGATTTAGTTTTGGGCTGCCTTGGGACGTCCTCCCACCTCCTTGGCCGCCACCCCTTGCTCCTATATAAGTAGATCCATCTAGTAGCTTTTCCTTGGGATTTGTTTAGTTAAAAGTTAGCCATTGCAACTTCGTGTACTTCGTTTGTGTTCAACGACCAGACCAAGACCGCTTCCGGATCCCCACCATTATCAATACTTCATATATATTTGCAATATTCAGATTGCTTTATCATATTCTTGCTCGTTCTTCGATTGCTTGCAGGAATAGACCTTCGTGGTCAGGCTGACCGTGCTTCCAGCATCGTCAGTAACCTCAGGAGATTGGTTTAGCGATTGCTAAGGCGCAACGTCGCACACGTTTGTAGTCGGATCGTCAAAGTCGTCTCTACCAAATCGATAGTTATCATCTCATCGAAAGATCGGGACCCTCGCCTCTATCAACTTTGGCTCTTATTACACGTGAAGAACATGGTGGAGATGATTCTGATCATAAGACGCAATACATGGCTCCTGAAGACGCTGACAGGTATGAATGTTTAGTTGCTCAACGTGTTTTGAGTGTGCAGGTCACACAAGCTGAGCAAAATCAGAGGCACAATTTGTTCCATACCAAGGGAGTTGTGAAGGAACGTTCTGTGCGCGTCATCATAGACGGAGGGAGCTGCAACAACTTGGCTAGCATGGAGATGGTGGAGAAGCTTTCTCTCACCACAAGACCACATCCACATCCTTACTACATCCAATGGTTCAACAACAGCGGCAAGGTTAAGGTAACACGTACTGTTCGTGTGCATTTTAGTATCTCTACATATGCTGATTATGTTGATTGTGATGTGGTACCTATGCAAGCATGTTCCTTATTACTTGGTAGACCATG
>NW_021291839.1:0-621 GCF_002162155.2 Triticum dicoccoides
CTCGCCGTCATCGTCGCCGTACCCATGGCCACCGGCCACCCCTAGCCTCGCCGATGCACCCAGGAGCTCCGCCTCGACCCCCTCTTCCTCCCCACCGATCCACAGCCCTCCGGAAGCCCTGCATCGCCGCCATCGCCGTCGTCTTCTACCTCGGACCCGCCGGCCATCTTCGTCAAATTCGCCGGCTCCAGTGCTTCCCCGAGCACGCCGAAGCCACCCCTGCATCCGCCGTGAGCTCCTCTACCGACCCCCCTTCTCCCATGTCCATTAGCTTGTCGTATCCGTCGTTTCCGTCGAGACCGAGACCTCACCGGCGCCGGACTTGTCGCCGTCGTCGTTTTGGTTCACCTCCGTCCAAACCGAGCACGCAGACGTACTCAGAGCACTCCCAGGAGCCCGTAGCGCCCACCAACCCCTCCTCCCATGCACCATAGCGCCGAACCCGCCGTTGCCCGAACTCCGGCCGCCGCCACGAGCTCGACTCCGGCGAGCCCGCTCCACCCCAGCTCCTCCCACTTGCACTACCAGACGCGCGCGACCCCCAGCTACGCGTAGGACCAATCCGCCGTCCAAATGGTCGCCTGTGGGCGAAACCCGACGCGCTCCGCCGCCACTGACCTC
>NW_021291840.1:0-1227 GCF_002162155.2 Triticum dicoccoides
CGGTCAGGTGACAACCCGGTAACACCTCCAAGAAGATATTTGGAAAGTCACGAACCACCGGTATGTTACTAAGCTCGAGAACAATCTTGCTTTTGAGGGCAAGACGATATGATCAAATGAGTGAGGACTTGACAAGATCCTAACTCATCAATCGAAGGGTGCACCGAAATAAGGACTAGGTAGCACGATCAGTCTTAGAAGGATGATTCGAAAACCAACATACTAAGAATGAAATTATTATCCTTTAACTACCAAGCAACAGAGTTGCTAGCAGTATTGATTTCACACATCACAATTCATTTGTCGGTATTCCGGTTGCATCAACACGAGGGCCGAGGAATGAACAGTGATGGCAAGAAGTGTCACTGTACCAAGAGTTCATGGGATGGTGTGCAATTCCTATAAAAATCTCGATATAAAATATGTAATACTCCAAGGTAGAGCAGAACCAAAAGCTGGATTGGCATTTGATCTGCGGGATACAACTACTTTGACCCCATCCTAGATATGGAAGAGGTACTGGAGTTTGTTTCTCCTAGTCATTCCGGAATAGAATGGCTTGACAGACCACAAGAGTCATAGGCATCGATGAACGAACGCACGCATACTCTTGACTATCAATTGATAGACGAGGGTCAGAATGCAACTAAAGAGAACAACTCAAAGGAACATATAACTTTCTGAGTTGTGGATGCATAGATTAGTATGTCGAACCAAGTTCAACATATTTCTTCCGGATAACCCATGCAGAAAGGTAGAACTGGCAGAGTCACGATTTATGAATGTAGAACTCCTCAAGAGTACTCTAATTGTGATTTTTTTTTGATCCAATAAACATCTGCCATAAGTAGTTCATGGTATTTGGAAGAAGAAGATACCACGGACTTCAAGGACTATCGCAAAGGTTACTAATATCCTAAAGGCACTAGCAATTACTATCCACATGAAGTAGGTAGAGTGAATCTCGGGTTCAGAACCCAGGAGTAGAATACCTACTACTAAGTAGCATCACGGGATGCTTCCGAGAATAAAGGCCAGAATCTTCACACTAGGACACAAATCATGGCTAGACCACTAGATGATCCCCTAAGCACTTAGGGTCATAATAATAATTCCAACATATATGTCGAGGCAATAATTACCTCAACACACCGATTAGTGTGGTTAATCTGGCCCATGGGAACATCGGAAACAGAAGGAAGGGATTTGCAAATGCATCGGACTATT
>NW_021291841.1:0-1412 GCF_002162155.2 Triticum dicoccoides
TCCAAGCGTGATTTCCATGATTTACGAACCCCGTGGTGCATTTACGTGTCGGTCAATGACACTCACAATTTTGGCCAATTTCTTGTCCGTTTTGTGTACTATTACCCACCGTTTTGGCGTCCCAGAGCGATTTCCATTATTTACAATCCCCGGGGTGCGTTTGCGTCTCTGTCGTCAACACTCACAGTTTTGGCCAATTTTGACGCGATTCGTGGACTATTACTCATCATTTAGGGGTCCCGAAGCGATTCCAGAGTGGTTGAACCCTAAGGTCCGTTTACGTGTTGGTCATCAACACTCGCAGTTTTGGCCGATTCTGGCCCGTTTCATGGACTATTACTCACCGTTTTGGGGCCCCAAACTGATTTCCACGGTTGTTTGACCCCATGGTGCGCTTACGTGTCGATCATCAACAAGCGCATTTTGGGACGATTTTGGCCCATTTCTTTCATTATTACTTAGTTTTGGGGTCCCGGAGTGATTTCCACGATTGACGAACTCCGGGGTGCGTTTATGTGTCGGTCATAAACACTGACAATTTTGGCGAATTCTCGTCCGTTTCATGCACTATTACTCACCGTTTGGGAGTCCCAGAGAGATTTCCACGATTGACAATCCCCGGAGTGTGTTTGCGTGTCTGTCGTCAACACTCACAGTTTTGGCCAATTCTGACGCGATTCGTGGGCTATTATTCAGCATTTAGGCTCCCGAAGCGATTTCCATAGTTGTTGAACCCCAAGGTGCGTTTAGGTGTCGGTCATCAACACTCACTGTTTTGGGGCCCCGGTGTGATTTCCACGATTAACGATCCCCGGGGTGCGTTTACATGTCGGTCATCAATAATAGTAGTTTTGGCCAATTCTGGCCCGTTTCGTGGACAATTACTCACTGTTTTGGGGACCCGGAATGATTCCCACGATTAACGAACCCCCTGGTGCGCTTACATGTCGGTTATGAACACTCATAGTTTTGGCCAATTCTAACGCGTTTTGTGGACTTTTAGTCACCGTTTTTTGGGCGTGAAGTGATTTCCATAGTTGCTGAACCCCAAGGCGCAATTACGTGTTAGTCATCAACACCCACAGTTTTGGCCGATTCTGGCCCGTTTCTTGGACTATTACTCTGTTTTTTGGACCAAGCGTGATTTCCATGATTTACGAACCCCGTGGTGCGTTTACGTGTCGGTCAATGACACTCACAATTTTGGCCAATTTCTGGTCCGTTTCGTGTACTATTACTCACCGTTTTGGCGTCCCAGAGCGATTTCCATGATTTACAATCCCCGGGGTGCGTTTGCGTCTCTGTCGTCAACACTCATAGTTTTGGCCAATTCTGACGCGATTGTGGACTATTACTCATAGTTTAGGGGTCCCGAAGCGATTCCATAGTTGTTGAACCCTAAGGTCCGTTTA
>NW_021291842.1:0-1345 GCF_002162155.2 Triticum dicoccoides
GGAGTCTTGGTCATTTTACCCATAAGGCATGGTTCGCATGTGTCAAATGATTCATAATCAAGAGACTCTAAAAGTCCATCAGCATGGAGCTTCTTCATGCATTTGACACCTATGTGACCAAGGCGGCAGTGCCACAGGTATGTGGGACTATCATTATCAACCTTACTTCTTTTGGTACTCACATTATGAACATGTGTAGCATCACGTTCGAGATTCATAAAGAATAAACCATTCACCATAGGAGCATGACCATAAAACATATCTCTCATAAAAATGGAACAACCATTATTCTCAGATTTAAAAGAGTAGCCATCTCGAATTAAACGAGATCCCGATACAATGTTCATGCTCAAAGCTGGCACTAAATAACAATTATTAAGGTTTAAAACTAATCCCGAAGGGAGATGCAAAGGTAGCGTGCCGACGGCGATCACATTGACCTTGGAACCATTCCCGACGCGCATCGTCACCTCGTCCTTTGCCAGTTTCCGCTTATTCCGCAGCCCCTGCTTTGAGTTACAAATGTGAGCAACTGCATCGGTATCAAATACCCAGGAGCTACTACGGGCACTAGTAAGGTACACATCAATTACATGTATATCACATATACCTTTTGTTTTGCCGGCCTTCTTATCCGCTAAGTACTTAGGGCAGTTCCGCTTCCAGTGACCGCTTCCCTTGCAATAAAAGCACTCAGTCTCGGGCTTGGGTCCATTCTTTGGCTTCTTCCCGGCAGCTTTCTTGCCGGGCGCGGCAACCTCCTTGCCGTCCTTCTTGAAGTTCCTTTTACCCTTGCCTTTCTTGAACTTAGTGGTTTTATTGACCATCAACACTTGATGTTCCTTCCTGACTTCTACCTCTGCTGATTTCAGCATAGCAAATACTTCAGGAATGGTCTTTTCCATCCCCTGCATATTGAAGTTCATTACAAAGCTCTTGTAGCTTGGTGGAAGCGACTGGAGGATTCTGTCAATGACCGCATCATCCGGGAGATTAACTCCCAGCTGAGTCAAGCGGTTATGCAACCCAGACATAGTGAGTATGTGCTCACTGACAGAACTGTTTTCCTCCATCTTACAGCTGAAGAATTTGTCGGAGACTTCATATCTCTCGACCCGGGCATGAGCTTGGAAAACCATTTTCAGCTCTTCGAACATCTCATATGCTCCATGTCTCTCAAAACGCTTTTGGAGCCCCGGCTCTAGGCTGTAAAGCATGCCGCACTGAACGAGGGAGTAGTCATCGGAACGTGCCTGCCAAGCGTTCATAACATCTTGTTCTGCAGGGAGAACGGGTGCGTCACCAAGCGGTGCTTGTAGGACATAATCTTTCTTGGCAGCTATGA
>NW_021291843.1:0-1430 GCF_002162155.2 Triticum dicoccoides
TGAATCATCATTCTAAGATTGATCGTGCTACCTAGTCCTTGTTCTCGGTGCACTCCTCGATCGATGAGTTAGGGTTATTTCAAATCTTCGCTCTATTGATCATATCGTCTTGCCTCAAAAAGCAAGATTGTTCTCGAGCTTAGTAACATATCGGTGGTTCGTGATTTCCCGAAGATCTTCTCGGAAGTATTACCAGGTTGTCACCTGACCGCTGTGTTGAGCTCGTGATCAAGTTGGTTCCTTCTGAACCATCCTTCTCCAAGGATCTGTGTTGGATATCCCTGAGCTAGTTGGTTAAGCTAAACAACAACTTGGAGGGTTGGAAAATAAAAGCCTACCTGATTTAGTTCGTTTTAAAGGGATATTCTTGTGTAGTGAGTGTTGAAGAAAGATGATATCTTCATCGATTGGTCCCTGTGATCAGTTGCTGGACCTATTGTCTTATCAATCCTTTGATTTGAGTGTGGGCTATCGTCAAATCAAGTCAGAACCAACGATGTTCGTAATGTTGTCTTACTCGTGGTTGATCCCTCGAGCATACGCCATTATATCTTTTGGGTCTGACCAATGTTATCACTGTGTTCACATGATGGTGGAAGTCCAGTGATATGGAAATTACGATGAGTTGTTGTTGAGCCCATTGACAACATCCTTAACTTCTCCATGATGTTGTTGAACATTAAGTTAGTGTTGGAAACTTTTGAAAGCATTTTCTTCATGCTAGCTCATGAAGTATATATTTGGATGAAAGGAGTGACTTCCTTTGATTCACGTACATTTGGTGTAAGTTGCCGCCGTGAATTTGAGAAAGATTGTTTTGTTTCCTTTGGAATCATCCCAAATCAGTCATGCACACGTGCGAAGTATTCTGTAGTCTGGAGACTTGCAACCTTCATTCTATATGTGTCCCTAGCACACTAAGCCACTGATTGACTTGTTCAAGGAAAAGAAGTCTATGCTTGGGATCTAATCCATGGACTTGGGTAAAGACTTCGATATCCTCGATGATGGTTCTCCACCTGAACTCGGTAGTGTTTAATTATAAGACTGCTACGTGGCCATGCTTGTCTGGGACAACGTGTTCACATGTTAGTAGCAGAACCAGCTCATGTTTGGAGCTTGCTATCGTAGTTCATTCCCGAGAATCTCGTAACGTTATCTCGTCGATTTGTGTTGCAAACTTTCATTTTTCTTTCTAGACTTGATGAGTCTGGGATATCCTGACACCAACCAGATCTGAATCTCAGGCAGATGTGATGGTTGGAACATTTCCCAAGAATTATAATATTGGTCTCTCAATAACCGGCAAGGTGGATGTCGTGGCCAACACACCCATCCGGTAGACCTATTATTATAGTATCTTGTTTGAGGAAGTTGGCCACCTCCCCATAGGGATTTCGTAGGATTACTCCCTAGTTGCCCCTATGGAT
>NW_021291844.1:0-1633 GCF_002162155.2 Triticum dicoccoides
GATGATACCATGCCAAGTTTCAACATTCCCTGAGTTCATTTTGCAGTGATTTTCAATTTCACGGTCATTTAGCTCTCTAAATAATTAGGTAAATGACAGAAAAAAAACAAATGATGTCAGAACATGTTGGAAATTGATGACGTCGCTTTGAATGCTGCATACTGAACACAAAAGAAGTCCGGAGTTCAAATAAATTTAAAAAACATTGAAGTGCCCGTGTAACTGATGAGTTCTCGTCCGAAACCCTGATACTCCGAAAGAGTTTGTCCAGTTTGTACATGAAGTGCGTCCATTTTTTGCCGTGACCCTCTCTACTCTTTCGCACATGCTATGCGGGTGAAATGATGATACCATGCCAAGTTTCAACATTTTCAGAGTTCATTTTGTAGTGATTTTCAATTTCACGGTCATTTAGCTCTCTAAACAATTAGGTAAATGACCGAAAAACAACAAATGATGTCAGAACATGTTGGAAATTGATGATGTCGCTTTGAATGCTGCATACTAAACACAAAAGAAGTCCGGAGTTCAAATAAGTTTAAAAAACATTGAAGTGCCCGTGTAACAGATGAGTTCTCGTCCGAAACCCTGATACGCCGAAAGAGTGTGTCTAGTTTGTACACAAAGTGCGTCTATTTTTTGCCGTGACCCTCTCTACTCTTTCGCACATGCTATGTGGGTGAGATGATGATACCATGCCAAGTTTCAACATTTTCAAAGTTCATTTTGTAGTGATTTTCAATTTCACGGTCATTTAGCTCTCTAAACAATTAGGTACATGACCGAAAAACAACAAATGGTGTCAGAACATGTTGGAAATTGATGACGTCGCTTTGAATGCTGCATACTGAACACAAAAGAAGTTCGGAGTTCAAATAAGTTTAAAAAACATTGAAGTGCCCCTGTAACAGATGAGTTCTTGTCCGAAACCCTGATACTCGGAAAGAGTTTGTCCAGTTTGTACACGAAGTGCATCCAGTTTTTGCCATGACCCTCTCTACTCTTTCGCACATGCTATGTGGGTGAAATGATGATACCATGCCAAGTTTCAACATTTTCAGAGTTCATTTTGTAGTGATTTTCAATTTCACGGTCATTTAGCTCTCTAAATAATTAGGTAAATGACTAAAAAACAACAAATGATGTCAGAACATGTTGTAAATTGATGATGTCGCTTTGAATGCTGCATACTGAACACAAAAGAAGTTCGGAGTTCAAATAAGTTTAAAAAACATTGAAGTGCCCGTGTAACAGATGAGTTCTCGCCCGAAACCCTGATACTCCGAAAGAGTTTGTCCAGTTTGTACACGAAGTGCGTCCAGTTTTTTCTGTGACCCTCTCTACTCTTTCGCACATGCTATGCGGGTGAAATGATGATACCATGCCAAGTTTCAACATTTTCAGAATTCATTTTGTAGTGATTTTCAATTTCACGGTCATTTAGCTCTCTAAACAATTAGGTAAATGACCGAAAAACAACAAATGTTGTCAGAACATGTTGGAAATTAATGACGTCGCTTTGAATGCTGCATACTGAACACTAAAGAAGTCCGGAGTTCAAATAAGTTTTAAAAACATTGAAGTGCCCGTGTAATAGATGAGTTCTCGTTTGAAACCCTGATACTCCGAAAGA
>NW_021291845.1:0-1027 GCF_002162155.2 Triticum dicoccoides
CGTATGACGGAGAGGTATCACTGGGCCCACTCGGTAATGCATCATCATAATGAGCTCAGAGTGACCAAGTGTCTGGTCACGGGATCATGCATTACGGTACGAGTAAAGTGACTTGCCGGTAACGAGATTGAACGAGGTATTGGGATACCGACGATCGAATCTCGGGCAAGTAACATATCGATAGACAAAGGGAATAGCATACGGGGTTGATAGAATCCTCGACATCGTGGTTCATCCGATGAGATCATCGTGGAGCATGTGGGAGCCAACATGGGTATCCAGATCCCGCTGTTGGTTATTGACCGGAGAGTCGTCTCGGTCATGTCTGCTTGTCTCCCGAACCCGTAGGGTCTACACACTTAAGGTTCAGTTACGCTAGGGTTGTAGGGATATGTATATGCAGTAACCCGAATGTTGTTCGAAGTCCCGGATGAGATCCCGGACGTCACGAGGAGTTCCGGAATGGTCCGGAGGTAAAGATTTATATATGGGAAGTCCTGTTTCGGGCATCGGGACAAGTTTCGGGGTTATCGGTATTGTACCGGGACCACCGGAAGGGTCCCGGGGGTCCACCTGTCCCGGGGGGCCACATGGGCTGTAGGGGGTGCGCCTTGGCCTAATGGGCCAAGGGCACCAGCCCCACATAGGCCCATGCGCCTAGGGTTTGAAGGGGGAAGAGTCCTAGGAGGGGAAGGCACCTCCTAGGTGCCTTGGGGGGGAGGGAAACCCCCCCTTGGCCGCCGCACCCCCTAGGAGATTGGATCTCCTAGGGCCGGCCACCCCCCCTTGGCCCTCCTATATATAGTGGGGGAGAGGAGGGACTTCATACCTGAACGCCTTGGCCTTTGGTTGCCTCCTTCTCCCTCCCCAACACCTCCTCCACCTCCATAGTGCTTAGCGAAGCTCTGCCGGAGTACTGCAGCTCCATCAACACCACGCCGTCGTGCTGCTGCTGGTGCCATCTCCCTCAACCTCTCCTCCCTCCCTTGCTGGATCAAGAAGGAGGAGACGTGGCTGTTCCGTACGT
>NW_021291846.1:0-1951 GCF_002162155.2 Triticum dicoccoides
CCGCCATGCTGGCCGGCGTCAGATCCACGTCCATCTTCTACAACACCGGCTTCGCGCGGGGGTCCACAAGCCCCACTCGGGACCAGTCGTCGGAGCTCGCGGGGTGCCCCGTGGGCAGGATCAGCCGAGGTTGGATGCGCCCAGCATCCACCAAGACCCACTTGCTCCTGAAGCCCTTGATCCTTTTCCCAGGGTTCGAAATGGCGATGGAGCTACCGTACGCGACGAAGCTCGCATACGCAGTGACGGAATCACGAGAGGTCCGGAGGGAGAAGTAGTGGCGCAGCAAGGCCACTGAGGGCTTCACCCCTACGTGAGCCTCGCAATTGTAGGCGAAGATTGCCAGAAGAAGGACAGAGTTGGGATGGAGATGCAGAGCTTGAAGATTATAATGGCGGAGGATAGAGAAGAAGAACTCAGAAAAGGGAGGCACCAGACCGGCGACAATGGCGCTCACGAAGAGCGGATAGAAGGTGCTCCCTTGGCCCTCAGGGAGGGCAGAGCCGGCCTTGAACACCTTCGCCCCGTCGATTCCCTACGCCGCCGCCATCTGGCGCACCCAGGCAAGGCTCGCCTCCGACACGTTCGGCGAGTCCAAGGCAGACAAATACCAAGCTCCGGCCGGGGCCTGGCGAGGCGCCATGTCTGGCTAGGGCGCGCGGATGGAGTAGATCTGAAGATTTCGAAGGCAGGAAGGAGAGGCGCAAGAAAGAGGATCTGAGCAGCAACTGGAGAAAGCAAAGGAGGCAAAGGACAGATGCTGCTCCTTTACTAACTCACGCGGTTGCTGAGGCGCCCACGTCCAATCAACCGCCACGCAGCGCCCAAGGCCGCAGGCTGTTAGGGCCCGCGACGCTTCGCACTTGCCCTTTCGCCTCTCTGCTCGGCCAAGTCCGGGCGCGCCGTGGGCCCGGGGGCTACTGTCGGCATTCTAGGAACGGGGGTCCCCATACTTGCCTGCTGCGGCCTGCGGCATGGCTCAAAGGGGGCCCAGCGCGGCCCATCTTCATCAACACAAGCACAAGACCCTCGCGAGGGACCAAGCCTCGGGGGGCGGACGACAAGGAGCTTCCTCAGGCGCGGCCTCATCAGGCTGGCTCGCGAGGAGGCGGAGAGTTCAAGGCGGGATACCTCGCGAGGTGCCCATGACGCAAGCCATGATGACCTAGGGCGCCAGTCGGGCGCCAGCCCGTGCAGTGTCCTCCTTTCCTCTTTGGTGCAAAGGGAGCAAGCGGAGGCGAGAGCATCAAGCAAAGGCATCCATTTCGGTGCAACAAGACCAAGACCAGCCCAACGGCAGGGAGGAAGTCATTGTGGAGCCCAAGCAAGCATCACCACCAGAGCCTTTGACAGGCGAGGACCAACTTTAGTCAGGATAAGTGTACCCGCTGTTCCCCTTCAAAATGGCCAATTGTTGGCGCCATTCCTGGTCAATACTTGGGAAGAGGCCCAGGGCCTTTGCCTATAAATAGGACTAGCCACCCCCAGGGTAGAGGGAGCGGGATCGAGTATCTGGCATGCATCTAGAATAGAGAGAGAGAGAGAGAGAGAGAGAGAGCGACTGAACTCCTCCTAGCAGTTCATCGCACCAGCCAAGAGCAGACCCTCGCGAGGCTGTTCTTCCTTGTATTGTTCATCATCAGCCCAAGAGGCAATCCACCACACCACACACTGGAGTAATGTTTTACACCACAATGGTGGCCTGAACCAGTATAAACCCTGTGTGTCTTGTGTTGTTTCTTTCGTAGTATAGATCCTAGCGATTCGGCGAGGAGCAGGTAGGTAGAGGGCGAAATCTCCGTGCGCACCCAAGTGTTCGAACCTCAAGGGTCTGCCGAACCCGAAATCCGACAACGCCACCGAGTGTTCTGAAGCAAAGAATGGAAATGGCAATGGAAACTCTGGGAAGAAGCCCAACCCTTTCAACAGGGGACAAGTGAACCACGTTAGC
>NW_021291847.1:0-1035 GCF_002162155.2 Triticum dicoccoides
CTCCGAATGAAACGCCCTGTGCGAGTGCACGATGTCCAGAAGCTTACTGGATGCTTGGCCGCATTAAGTCGATTCATCTCACGACTCGGTGAAAAGGCACTGCCTCTTTACCGACTGATGAAGAAGGCTGACAAGTTCGAGTGGACTCCAGAAGCTGATGCAGCGTTTGCCGAGCTAAAAGCTCTGCTCTCCACCCAGCCGGTGCTTGCTGCTCCAATCAGCAAAGAGCCTCTGTTGCTCTACATCGCAGCCACAGGACAAGTCGTCAGTACTGTGCTAACGGTCGAGCGGGAAGAAGAAGGAAAAGCTCTCAAAGTTCAGCGCCCAGTGTATTATTTGTCTGAAGTCTTGACTCCATCCAAGCAGAGATATCCTCATTATCAGAAGCTTGTGTATGGAATATACATGACCACAAAGAAGGTTGCTCATTATTTCTCTGACCATTCCATCACAGTCGTCAGCGACGCTCCGTTATCAGAGATTTTGCACAACAGAGACGCAACTGGTCGAGTGGCCAAATGGGCGATTGAACTTCTTCCCCTTGATATCAAGTTTGAGGCAAAGAAAGCCATTAAGTCCCAGGCGATAGCAGATTTCCTCGCCGAGTGGATTGAACAACAGCAGCCAACTGAAGTTCACTCGGAGCATTGGACCATGTTTTTCGATGGCTCTAAGATGTTGAATGGTTCCGGTGCTGGGGTTGTCCTGGTTTCCCCCAGAGGAGATAAGCTCAGATATGTGCTCCAGATTCACTTTGATTCCTCCAACAATGAGGCAGAATATGAGGCCCTCCTATATGGGTTGCGCATGGCCATTTCACTCGGCGTCCGTCGCCTAATGGTCTATGGCGACTCGGATTTAGTGGTCAATCAGGTGATGAAAGAGTGGGACGTGAGAAGCCCAGCCATGACTGGATACTGCAGTGCAGTGAGGAAGCTGGAGAAGAAGTTCGAGGGGTTGGAGCTCCATCATATACCCCGACTGAAAAATCAAGCAGCTGATGATCTAGCAAAGATAGGTTCCAAGAGAGAAGCC
>NW_021291848.1:0-1876 GCF_002162155.2 Triticum dicoccoides
AAGAAAGTGAGTGGAAGCTCTGTAGCATTTCTGATATTATATGTAGATGACAAATTACTAATCGGAAATGATATAGAATTTCTGGATAGCATAAAGGGATACTTGAATAAGAGTTTTTCAATGAAAGACCTCGGTGAAGCTGCTTACATATTGGGCATTAAAATCTATAGAGACAGATCAAGACGCTTAATTGGACTTTCACAAAGCACATGATCAGCACCAAAGCTCCATGGGTGTTAGAATCATTACTGTGTAATCTAGATTATTGACTCTAGTGCAAGCGGGAGACTGAAGGAAATATGCCCTAGAGGCAATAATAATGTTATTATTTTATTTCCTTATATCATGATAAAAGTTTATTATTCATGCTAGAATTGTATTATCCGGAAACATAATACTTGTGTGAATACATAGACAAACCAAACGTCACTAGTATGCCTCTACTTGACTAGCTCATTAATCAAAGATGGTTATGTTTCCTAACCATAGACATGTGTTGTCATTTGATTAATGGGATCATATTATTAGGAGAATGATGTGATTGACATAACCCATTCCATTAGCTTAGCACCCGATCATTTAGTATGTTGCTATTGCTTTCTTCATGACTTATACATGTTCCTATGACTATGAGATTATGCAACTCCCATTTGCCGGAGGAACACTTTGTGTGCTACCAAACGTCACAACGTAACTGGGTGATTATAAAGGAGCTCTACAGGTGTCTCCAAAGGTACATGTTGGGTTGGCGTATTTCGAGATTAGGATTTGTCACTCCGATTGTCGGAGAGGTATCTCTGGGACCTCTCGGTAATGCACATCACATAAGCCTTGCAAGCATTTCAACTAATGAGTTAGTTGCGAGATGATGTATTACGAAACGAGTAAAGAGACTTGCTGGTAATGAGATTGAACTAGGTATTGAGATACTGACGATCGAATCTCAGGCAAGTAAAATACCGATGACAAAGGGAACAACATATGTTGTTATGCGGTCTGACCGATAAAGATCTTCGTAGAATATGTAGGAGCCAATATGAGCATCCAGGTTCCGCTATTGGTTATTGACCGGAGACGTGTCTCGGTCATGTCTACATTGTTCTCAAACGCGTAGGGTCCGCACGCTTAAGGTTTCGATGACAGTTATATTATGAGTTTATGAGTTTTGATGTACCGAAGTTAGTTCGGAGTCCCGGATGTGATCACAGACATAACGAGGAGTCTCGAAATGGTCGAGACATAAAGATTGATATATTAGACGGCTATATTCGGACACCGGAAGTGTTCCGGGTGATTTCGGAGAAAACCGGAGAGTCGGAGGGTTACCGGAACCCTACCGGGAGAAGTAATGGGCCATATGGGCCTTAGTGGAGAGAGAGGGGCAGCCAGGGTGGGCCATGCGCCTCCTCCCCCCTGGTCTGAATTGGACTAGGAGAGGGGGGGGCGGCGCCCCCCTTTCCTTCTCCCTCCCCACTTCCTTCCCCCTCCTAGTAGGAGTCCTACTCCTACTAGGAGGAGGACTCCTCCTGGTGCGCCAATAGGGGCCGGCCGGCCTCCTCCCCTTGCTCCTTTATATACAGGGGCAGGGGGCACCCCTAGACACACAAGTTGATCCACGTGATCATATTCTTAGCCGTGTGCGGTGCCCCCTTCCACCATAATCCTTGATAATATTGTAGCGGTGCTTAGGCGAAGCCCTGCGACGGTAGTACATCAAGATCGTCACCACGTCATCATGCTGACGGAACTCTACCCCGACACTTTGCTGGATCGGAGTTCGGGGATCGTCATCGAGCTGAACGTGTGCTAAAACTCGGAGGTGCCGTAGTTTCGGTGCTTGATCGGTCGGGCCGTGAAGATGTACGACTACATCAAC
>NW_021291849.1:0-976 GCF_002162155.2 Triticum dicoccoides
AACCAGGAGAATGGACTAGGTAGCACGATCAATCTTAGAATGATGATTCAATAACCAACACACTAAGAATGAAATTATTGTCCTTTAACTACCAAGCAACAAGGTTGCTAGGAGTGTTGAATTCACACATCACGATTCACTTGTCGGCATTCCGGTTGCGACAACACGGAACCGAGGGATGAATAATGATGGCGAGAAGTATCACTACATCAAGAATTCACAAGAGCCGGTGCAATCCTCATGAAAATCCTGACATAAAGACGGTAATACTTCAGGGTAGAACAGAATCAAAAGCTGGATTGGCATTTGATCTGCGGAATACAACTACTTTGACCCAATCCTAGATATGGATGAGGTACTGGAGTTTGTTTCTCCTAGTCATTCCGCGATAGAATGGCTTGACGGACCACAAGAATAATAGGCATCGATGAACGAATGCATGCATACTCTTGACTATCAATTGATAGATGAGGGTCGGAAGACAACTAAAAAAGGGACAACTCAAAGGAACATATAACTTTCTGAGTTGTGGATGCTTAGATTAGTATGTCGAACCAAGTTCAACATAATTCTTCCGGATAACCCATGCAGAAAGGTTGAGCTGACAGAGTCACAATATAGCATGGAGAACTCATCAAGAGCATTCTGATTGTGATCTTTCGTTCAGCGAGGAACATCTGCCATAAGCGGTTCATAGTATTTGGAGGAAAGGAATACCACGAACATCGAGGACTAATGCAAAGGTTACTAATAACCTAAAGGAACGAGCAAAACTATCAACATGAAGCAAGTAGGGTGAATCTCGGGTTCAGAACCCAGGAGTAGAATACCTACTACTAGGTAGCATCACGGGATGCTTCCGAGAATAAAGGCCAGAATCTCACACTGGAACACAAAACGTTGCTAGATTACTAGGTGACTCCCTAAATACCTAGGGTCATAATAGTAACTCCAACATAAAAGTCAAGGCAATAGA
>NW_021291850.1:0-1379 GCF_002162155.2 Triticum dicoccoides
CCGCCGCCGCCGAGCTTCCTCGCCGTCGCCCGCACCTCCCCGACCACCGCAGCCACCACCCACTTCACCAGCGCGCCGCGCCGCCCACCCCAGCTACTCCGCCGCCGCCAACGCGCCCCGCCGTCGCCGGAGCCACTTCGCCCGCCGCCGCCGGAGACGCGACTCGCCGGACCTCCGCCGCCCCGGTTCGCCCGAACCGGTCCCCCGACCCACCGATCTTTTTCGTGGACCGGTATAACCAAACCCTAGATCGGTTTTCTGGCTTTCTCTGGTTTTCCATAAAACCCGTTTTTTATATCCAGTTATTTTGCGAACGTTCACTGTTTAGATCTCCTTAGCGAACGGTTTTCGTCGGTTTAGGTTCTGTAGCGAGCGTTCGCTCGATAGATTTTTCTTTTTCTTTTTAATTTCAGCCAGGGACCCATCCGTGAATATTTTCTTTGCAGATCAGCCCCTGGTTTTCAAACGACTATAACTTTTTGCTCGTTAGTCGGAATTAGGCGAAACCAACGCTCACTTCTTCGTTATGATCTCCTCTATCCAGTAATCCAACTCAAACATGTTTTTGAAACTTTAAAATTTGAATTAGATCAGATTTGAATTTGAACTTTGTTTGATCATAACTTGAGTTTCGTAGCTCCGTTTGAGTTGATTCTTTTTGCAAATCGAAGCCCTTGACCTAAACTTTCTGATAAGGCCAAATTCACATAATTTTGGTACTGTTAGAAATTGTTTTATGTAGCAAGAGTTATTTGCTTGGTTTTGATGTTTTCCGAATCGTCTTCTTCGTTCTTTCTGATCTTTTGAGTGATTGCTTATGTGTGGTTACTATTGCTTGCTTACGATAGATTGACCGGAGTGTGACGAGTAGAGCTATCAAGAGTTTTGAGTGCGCATCATCTTCATCAACATTGCAGGCAAGTTCACACTTTGATCATATCCCCTTTCATACCCAGTTTTTATGCATTAGTTTCACCCTCAAACATTGCATGAGTAGGATTGATAACATGTGGGTATTGGGAAGTAGTTGATGAGGTAGGAACCTATTGCCCTGCATTCAAACCTTGGGAGTTACTATTACGTTATGCTTATAGTGTCATGCTATGCTCGTAGACGTGGATTGGGTTTTGAGAGTATTCATGACAGATGTGAGATTGTTAATTAATGGTTTACTTAAGGTGGCAACTTAAACACACATCTAGGTGGATTGAGGCACCTGGGTATTCCAGGATTGCCTGTCTAGGCACCTGGGTAGACCAGGATTGCCTGTTTTTTTGGACCGCCACCTAGGCTCAAAGGGATCATGAGATTATTCATGCTAGAAACTTCCGTGTGCAGCCACAAGCTATTATGGGCTCTAGCATAGTTGATTAAGTCGT
>NW_021291851.1:0-1466 GCF_002162155.2 Triticum dicoccoides
GTTTTAAAGCTATCATAGGTTAAATAGGTCATTTTGAAGCTAGCTAAACATATTAAGTCATTTTGGAGGAAAAAAATGCTAAGTATAGGTCATTTTAGAGCTATCCTAGGTTAAATAGGTCATTTTGGAGCTAATTAAGCTTATTATGTAATTTTTGAGCTAGCTAAGCATATTGAGTCATTTTGGAGGAAAAAAATGCTAAGTATAGGTCATTTTAGAGCTAGCCTAGGTTAAATAGGTCATTTTGAAGCTAGCTAAGCATATGAAGTCATTTAGGACATAAAATATGTCATTTTTTAAGCATATTATATCATTTTAGAGCTAGCTAAGCATATTAAGTCATTTTGGAGGAAAAGATGCTAAGTATAAGTCATTTTAGAGCTATCCTAGGTTAAATATGTCATTTTAGAGCTAAGTAATGTTATTATGTCATGTTGGAGCTAGCTAAGCATGTGAAGTCATTTAGGAGCTAAACTGTGTCATTTCTTAAGCATATTATGTCATTTTAGAGCTAGTTAAGCACATTAAGTAATTTTGGAGGAAAAGATGCTAAGTATAGGTCATTTTAGAGCTATCCTAGGTTAAATAGGTCATTTTGAAGCTAGCTAAGCATATTAAGTTATTTTGGAGGAAAAAATGCTAAGTATAGGTCATTTTTGAGCTATCCTAGGTTAAATAGGTCATTTTGGAGCTAATTAAGCTTATTATGTAATTTTTGAGCTAGCTAAGCATATTGAGTCATTTTGGAGGAAAAAAATGCTAAGTATAGGTCATTTTAGAGCTATCCTAGGTTAAATAGGTCATTTTAGAGCTAAGTAAGTTTATTATGTCATTTTGGAGCTAGCTAAGCATGTGAAGTCATTTAGGAGCTAAACTGTGTCATTTCTTAAGCATATTATGTCATTTTAGAGCTAGTTAAGCATATTAAGTCATTTTGGAGGAAAAGATGCTAAGTATAGGTCATTTTAGAGCTATCCTAGGTTAAATAGGTCATTTTGAAGCTAGCTAAGCATATTAATTCATTTTGGAGGAAAAAAATGCTAAGTATAGGTCATTTTAGACCTATCCTAGGTTAAATAGGTCATTTTGGAGCTAATTAAGCTTATTATGTAATTTTTGAGCTAGCTAAGCACATTGAGTCATTTTGGAGGAAACAATGCTAAGTATAGGTCATTTTAGAGCTATCCTAGGTTAAATAGGTCATTTTAGAGCTATGTTAGGTTATTATGTCATTTTGGAGCTAGCTAAGCATGTGAAGTCATTTAGGAGCTAAACTATGTCATTTCTTAAGCATATTATGTCATTCTAGAGCTAGTTAAGCAGATTAAGTAATTTTGGAGGAAAAGATGCTAAGTATAGGTCATTTTAGAGCTATCCTAGGTTAAATGTGTCATTTTAGAGCTAAGTAAGCTTATTATGTCATTTTGGAGCTAGCTAAGCATGTGAAGTCATTTAGGAGCTAAACT
>NW_021291852.1:0-756 GCF_002162155.2 Triticum dicoccoides
AGACGCGTCTCAGGGTTTCTTAATCATGGTAATAACTCCGGGTCCCCAAAACAGTGAGTAATAGTCCATGAAACGGGCCAGAATCGGCAAAAACTAGCAGTATTGATGACCGACATGTAAACGCATCCCAGGGTTTGTTAATCGTGGAAATCACTCCGGGACCCAAAAAAAGTGAGTAATAGTCCGTGAAATGGACCAGAATAGGCCAAAACTGCCACTGTTGATGACCGAGACGTAAACGCATCCCAGGGTTTGTTAATCGTGGAAATCACTCTCCGACCCCAAAACAGTGAGTAATAGTCCATGAAACGGACCAGAATCGGCCAAAACTGCCAGTGTTGATCACCGACACGTAGACACGTCTCAGGGTTTGTTAATCATGGTAATAACTCTGGGTCCCCAAAACAGTGAGTAATAGTCCATGAAACGGGCAAGAATCGGCCAAAACTGCCAGTGTTGATGACCGACACGTAATAGCATCCTAGGGTTTGTTAATCATGGAAATCACTCTGGGACCCCAAAACAGTGAGTAATAGTCCATGACACGGGCCAAAATCGGCCAAAACTGCCAGTGCTGATGACCAACACGTAGACGCATCCCAGGGTTTGTTAATCGTGGTAATCACTCCGGGACCCCAAAACAGTGAGTAATAGTCCATGAAACGGGCCAGAATCGGCCAAAACTGCCAGTGTTCATGACCGACATGTCGACGCATCCCAGGGTTTGTTAATCGTGGTAATCACTCCAGGACCCCA
>NW_021291852.1:881-1464 GCF_002162155.2 Triticum dicoccoides
CACCCTTGGGTTGATTAACTATGGAAATCGCTTCGGGACCCCAAAACGGTGAGTAATAGTCCATGAAACGGGCCAGAATAGGCCAAAACTGCCACTGTTGATGACCGAGACGTAAACGCATCCCAGGGTTTGTTAATCATGGAAATCACTCTCGGACCCCAAAACAGTGAGTAATAGTCCATGAAACGGGCAAGAATCGGCCAAAACTGCCAGTGTTGATGACCGACACGTAATAGCATCCCATGGTTTGTTAATCATGGAAATCACTCTGGGACCCCAAAACAGTGAGTAATAGTCCATGACACGGGCCAAAATCGGCCAAAACTGCCAGTGTTGATGACCGACACGTAGACGCGTCTCAGGGTTTCTTAATCATGGTAATAACTCCCGGTCCCCAAAACAGTGAGTAATAGTCCATGAAACGGGCCAGAATCGGCGAAAACTAGCAGTATTGATGACCGACACGTAAACGCATCCCAGGGTTTGTTAATCGTGGAAATCACTCCGGGACCCAAAAAAGTGAGTAATAGTCCGTGAAACGGACCAGAATAGGCCAAAACTGCCACTGTTGATGACCGAGACG
>NW_021291852.1:7243-7817 GCF_002162155.2 Triticum dicoccoides
GGCCAGAATCGGCAAAAACTGCGATTGTTGATGAACGACACGTAAATGCATCCCAGGGTTTGTTAATCGTGGAAATCACTCTGGGACCCCAAAATAGTGAGTAATAGTCCATGAAACGGGCCAGAATCGGCCAAAACTGCCAGTGTTGGTGACCGACACGTAGACGCATCCCAGGGTTTGTTAATCGTGGTAATCACTCCTGGACCAAAAAACAGTGAGTAATAGTCCATGAAACGGGCTAGAATCGGCCAAAACTGCCAGTGCTGATGACCGACATGTAAGCGCACCCTTGGGTTGATTAACAATGGAAATCGCTTCGGGACCCCAAAACGGTTAGTAATAATCCAAGAAATTGGCCAGAATCGGCCATAACTGCGAGTGTTTATGACCAACACGTAAACGCGTCACAGGGTTTGTTAATCGTGGAAATCACTCTGGGACCCCAAAACAGTGAGTATTAGTACATGAAACGGCTAGAATCGGCGAAAACTAGCAGTATTGATGACCGACACGTAAACGCATCCCAGGGTTTGTTAATCATGGAAATCACTCCGGGACCCAAAAACAGTGAGTA
>NW_021291852.1:10592-11513 GCF_002162155.2 Triticum dicoccoides
GATCACCGACACATAGACGCGTCCCAGGGTTCGTTATTCGTGGTAATCACTCTGGAACCCCAAAATAGTTAGTAATAGTCCATGAAACGGGCCAGAATAAGCCAAAACTGCCACTGTTGATGACCAACACGTAGACGCATCCCAGGGTTTGTTAATCGTGGTAATTACTCCGGGAACCCAAAACAGTGAGTAATAGTCCATGAAACGGGCCAGAATCGGCAAAAACTGCGATTGTTGATGACCGACACGTAAATGCATCCTAGGGTTTGTTAATCGTGGAAATCACTCTGGGACCCTAAAATAGTGAGTAATAGTCCATGAAACGGGCCAGAATCGGCCAAAACTGCCAGTGTTGGTGACTGAAACGTAAACGCATCCCAGGTTATGTTAATCATGGAAATCACTCTGGGACCCAAAAACAGTGAGTAATAGTCCATGAAACGGGCTAGAATCGGCCAAAACTGCCACTGTTGATGACCGACATGTAAGCGCACCCTTGGGTTGATTAACTATGGAAATCGCTTCGGGACCCCAAAACGGTGAGTAATAATCCAAGAAATGGGCCAGAATCGGCCATAACTGCGAGTGTTTATGACCAACACGTAAACGCGTCATAGGGTTTGTTAATCGTGGAAATCACTCTGGGACCCCAAAACAGTGAGTATTAGTACATGAAACGGGCCAGAATCGGCGAAAACTAGCAGTATTGATGACTGACATGTAAACGCATCCCAGGGTTTGTTAATCATGGAAATCACTCCGGGACCCAAAAACAGTGAGTAATAGTCCATGAAACGGCCAGAATCGGCCAAAACTGCCAGTGTTGATGACCGACACGTAGACGTGTCTCAGGGTTTGTTAATCATGGTAATAACTCCGGGTCCCCAAAACAGTGAGTAATAGTCCATGAAACGGGCAAGA
>NW_021291852.1:11523-13087 GCF_002162155.2 Triticum dicoccoides
TAGGACTCTTGCCCCCTTAAACCCTAGGCGCATGGGCCTATGTGGGGCTGGTGCCCTTGGCCCATTAGGCCAAGGCGCACCCCCTTACAGCCCATGTGGCCCCCCGGGACAGGTGGACCCACCCGGTGGACCCCCGGGACCCTTCCGGTGGTCCCGGTACAATACCGATAACCCCGAAACTTGTCCCGATGCCCGAAACAGGACTTCCCATATATAAATCTTTACCTCCGGACCATTCCGGAACTCCTCGTGACGTCCGGGATCTCATCCGGGACTCCGAACAACATTCGGGTTACTGCATATACATATCCCTACAACCCTAGCGTAACCGAACCTTAAGTGTGTAGACCCTACGGGTTCGGGAGACAAGCAGACATGACCGAGACGACTCTCCGGTCAATAACCAACAGCGGGATCTGGATACCCATGTTGGCTCCCACATGCTCTACGATGATCTCATCGGATGAACCACGATGTCGAGGATTCAATCAACCCCGTACGTTATTCCCTTTGTCTATCGATATGTTACTTGCCCGAGATTCGATCGTCGGTATCCCAATACCTCGTTCAATCTCGTTACCGACAAGTCACTTTACTCGTACTGTAATGCATGATCTCGTGACCAGACACTTGGTCACTCTGAGCTCATTATGATGATGCATTACCTAGTGGGCCCAGTGATACCTCTCCGTCATACGGAGTGACAAATCCCAGTCTTGATCCATGTCACCCAACAGACACTTTCGGAGATACCCGTAGTCTACCTTTATAGTCACCCAGTTATGTTGTGATGTTTGGCATACCCAAAGCACTCCTACGGTATCCGGGAGTTACACGATCTCATGGTCTAAGGAAAAGATACTTGACATTGGAAAACTCTAGCAAACGAACTATACGATCTTGTGCTATGTTTAAGATTGGGTCTTGTCCATCACATCATTCTCCTAATGATGTGATCTCGTTATCAATGACATCCAGTGTCCATAGTCAGGAAACCATGACTATCTGTTGATCAACGAGCTAGTCAACTAGAGGCTCACTAGGGACATGTTGATGTCTGTTATTCACACATGTATTACGATTTCCGGATAACACAATTATCATGAACAAGGAAATATAATAATAATGCTTTTATTATTGCCTCTAGGGCATATTTCCAACAGTCTCCCACTTGCACTAGAGTCAATAATCTAGTTACATTGTGATGAATCGAACACCCATGGAATTCTGGTGTTGATCATGTTTTGCTCTAGGGAGAGGTTTAGTCAACGGATCTGCTACATTCAGGTCCGTATGTACTTTACAAATCTCTATGTCTCCATCTTGAACATTTTCATGAATGGAGTTGAAGCGACGCTTGATGTGCCTTGTCTTCTTGTGAAACCTGGGCTCCTTGGCAAGTGCAATAGCTCCAGTGTTGTCACAGAAGAGCTTGATCGGCCCCGACGCATTGGGTATGACTCCTAGGTCGGTGATGAACTCCTTCACCCATATTGCTTCATGTGCTGCCTCCGAGGCTGCCATGTACTCCGCTTCACATGTAGATCCCGCCACGACGCTTTGC
>NW_021291852.1:18528-19651 GCF_002162155.2 Triticum dicoccoides
TGACCGACACGTAGACACATCCCAGGGTTTGTTAATCGTGGTAATCACTCCGGGACCCCAAAACAGTGAGTAATAGTCCATGAAACGGGCCAGAATCGGCCAAAACTGCCAGTGTTCATGAGCGACATGTCGACGCATCCCAGGGTTTGTTAATCATGGTAATCACTCCGGGACCCCAAAACGGTGAGTAAGAGTCCATGAAACGGGCCAGAATCGGCCAAAACTGTGAGTGTTGATGACCAACACGTAAATGCATCACAGGGTTTGTTAATCGTGGAAATCACTCTGGGTCCCCAAAACAGTGAGTAATAGTCCATGACACGGGCCAAAATCGGGCAAAACTGCCAGTGTTGATAACCGACACGTAGGCGCGTCTCAGGGTTTGTTTATCGTGGTAATAACTCCGGGTCCCAAAAACAGTGAGTAATAGTCCATGAAACGGGCCAGAATCGGCGAAAACTAGCAGTATTGATGACCGACACGTAAACGCATCCCAGGGTTTATTAATCGTGGAAATCACTCTGGGACCCAAAAACAGTGAGTAATAGTCCATGAAACGGGCCAGAATAGGCCAAAACTGCCACTGTTGATGACTGAGACGTAAACGCATCCCAGGGTTTGTTAATCGTGGAAATCACTCTCCGACCCCAAAATAGTGAGTAATAGTCCATGAAACGGACCAGAATCGGCCAAAACTGCCAGTGTTGATGACCGACACGTAGACGCGTCTCAGGGTTTGTTAATCGTGGTAATAACTCGGGGTCCCCAAAACAGTGAGTAATAGTCCATGAAACGGGCAAGAATCGGCCAAAACTGCCAGTGTTGATGGCCGACACGTAATAGCATCCCAGGGTTTGTTAATCATGGAAATCACTCTGGGACCCCAAAATAGTGAGTAATAGTCCATGACACGGGCCAAAATCGGTCAAAACTGCCAGTGTTGATGACCGACACGTAGACACATCCCAGGGTTTGTTAATCGTGGTAATCACTCCGGGACCCCAAAACAGTGAGTAATAGTCCATGAAACGGGCCAGAATCGGCCAAAACTGCCAGTGTTCATGAGCGACATGTCGACGCATCCCAGGGTTTGTTAATCATGGTAATCACTCCGGGACCCCAA
>NW_021291852.1:27269-27898 GCF_002162155.2 Triticum dicoccoides
TGCATCCCAGGCTTTGTTAATCATGGAAATCACTCTGGGACCCCAAAACAGTGAGTAATACTCCATGAAACGGGCCAGAATCGGCCAAAACTGGCAGTGTTGATGACTGAAACGTAAACGCATCCCAGGTTTTGTTAATCATGGAAATCACTCTGGGACCCCAAAACAGTGAGTAATAGTCCATGAAACGGGCCAGAATCGGCCAAAACTGCCAGTGTTGGTGACCGACACGTAGACGCATCCCAGGGTTTGTTAATCGTGGTAATCACTCCGGGACCCCAAAACAGTGAGTAATAGTCCATGAAACGGGCTAGAATCGGCCAAAACTGCCAGTGTTGATGACCGACATGTAAGCGCACCCTTGGGTTGATTAACTATGGAAATCGCTTCGGGACCCCAAAACGGTGAGTAATAATGCAAGAAATGGGCCAGAATCGGCTAAAACTGTGAGTCTTGATGACCAACACGTAAATGCATCACAGGGTTTGTTAATCGTGGAAATCACTCTGGGACCCCAAAACAGTGAGTAATAGTCCATGACACGGGCCAAAATCGGGCAAAACTGCCAGTGTTGATGACCGACACGTAGGCGCGTCTCAGGGTTTGTTTATCGTGGTAATAACTCCGGG
>NW_021291852.1:28056-28605 GCF_002162155.2 Triticum dicoccoides
AGTGTTCATGACCGACATGTCGACGCATCCCAGGGTTTGTTAATCGTGGTAATCACTCCGGGACCCCAAAACGGTGAGTAAGAGTCCATGAAACGGGCCAGAATCGGCCAAAAATATGAGTGTTGATGACCAACACGTAAACGCATCCCAGGGTTTGTTAATCATGGAAATCACTCCGGGACCCCAAAACAGTGAGTAATAGTCCATGAAACGGGCCAGAATCGGCCAAAACTGCCAGTGTTGGTGACCGACATGTAGACGCATCCCAGGGTTTGTTAATCGTGGTAATCACTCCTGGACCCCAAAACAGTGAGTAATAGTCCATGAAACGGGCTAGAATCGGCCAAAACTGCCAGTGTTGATGACCGACATGCAAGCGCACCCTTGGGTTGATTAACTATGGAAATCGCTTCGGGACCCCAAAACGGTGAGTAATAGTCCATGAATCAGCCAAAACTGCCAGTGTTGATGACCGACACATAGACGCATCCCAGGGTTTGTTAATCGTGGTAATAACACCGGGACCCCAAAACAGTGAGTAATAGTCCA
>NW_021291853.1:0-2003 GCF_002162155.2 Triticum dicoccoides
CATGGAGTTTCTTCATGCGCTTTACACCAATATGACCTAAATGGAAGTGCCACAAATAAGTTGCACTATCATTATTACTTTGCATCTTTTGGCTTCAATATTATGAATATGTGTATCACTACGATCGAGATTCAATAAACCATTTATATTGAGTGTATGACCATAGAAGGTTTTATTCATGTAAATAGAACAACAATTATTCTTTGACTTAAATGAATAGCCATGCAATAAACATGATCCAATCATATTCATGCTCAACGCAAACACCAAATAACATTTATTTTAGGTTCAACACTAATCCCGAAGGTAAAGGGAGTGTGCGATGGTGATCTTATCAACCTTGGAATCACTTCCAACACACATCATCACCTCGCCCTTAACTAGTCTCTGTTTATTTTGCAACTCCCGTTTTGAGTTACTACTCTTAGCAACTGAATCAGTATCAAATACCGAGGGGTTGCTATAAACACTAGTAAAGTACACATCAATAACATGTATATCCAATATACCTTTGTTCACTATGCCATCCTTCTTATCCGCCAAGTATCTAGGGCAGTTCCACTTCCAGTGACCATTTCCTTTGCAGTAGAAACACTCAGTTTCAGGCTTGGGTCTAGCTTTGGGCTTCTTCATGGGAGTGGCAACTTGCTTGTCATTCTTCTTGAAGTTCCCTTTCTTTCCCTTGCCCTTTTACTTGAAACTAGTGGTCTTGTCAACAATCAACACTTGATGCTTTTTTTTATTTCTACCTTCGCTGATTTCAGCATCGCGAAGAGCTTGGGAATTACTTTCGTCATCCCTTGCATATTATAGTTCATCACGAAGTTCCAGTAACTTGGTGATAGTGACTAGAGAACCCTGTCAATCACTATTTTATCTAGAAGATTAACTCCCACTTGATTCAAGCAATTATAGTACCCAGACAATCTGAGCACATGCTCACTGGTTGAGCTATTCTCCCCCATCTTGCAGGCAAAGTACTGTTAGAGGTCTCATACCTCTCGACACGGGCATGAGTATGAAATACCAATTTCAACTCTTGGAACATCTAATATGCTCCATGTCGTTCAAAAACATTTTTGAAGTCACGGTTCTAAGCCGTAAAGCATGGTGCACTAAACTATCAAGTAGTCATCATACCGAGTTTGTCAAACGTTCATAACGTCTGCATCTGCTCCTGCAATAGTTCTGTCACCTAGCGGTGCATCAAGGACATAATACTTTTGTGCAACAATAAGGATAATCCTCAGATCATGGAGCTAGTCTGAATCTTTGCTACTAACATCTTTCAACTTATTTTTCTCTAGGAACATATCAAAAAATAAACGGGGAACTACATCACGAGCTATTGATCTACAACATAGATATGCAAATACTATCAGGACTAAGTTCATGATAAATTAAAGTTCAATTAATCATATTACTTAAGAACTCTCACTTAGATAGACATCCCTCTAGTTATCTAAATGATCACGTGATCCAAATCAACTAAACCATGTCCGATCATCACGTGAGATGAAATAGTTTTCAATGGTGAACATCACTATGTTGATCATATCTATTATATGATTCACGCTCGACCTTTCGGTCTCCAGTGTTCCGAGGCCATATCTGCATATGCTAGGCTTGTCAAATTTAACCTGAGTATTATGCGTGTGCAAAACTGGCTTGCACCCGTTATATGTGAACGTAGAGCTTATCACACACGATCATCACGTGGTGTCTCAGCACGAAGAACTGTCGCAATGGTGCATACTCAGGGAGAACACTTATACCTTGAAATTTTAGTGAGAGATCATCTTATAATGCTACCGCCGAACTAAGAAAAATAAGATGCATAAAGGATAAACATCACATGCTATCAATATAAGTGATATGATATGGCCATCATCATCTTGTGCCTTTGATCTCTATCTCCAAAGCACCGTCATTATCACCATCGTCACTGGCTTGACACCTTGATCTCCATCGAAGCATCGTTGTCGTCTCGCCAACTATTGCTT
>NW_021291854.1:0-2676 GCF_002162155.2 Triticum dicoccoides
CACCTCCGCGTTCAACACACATACGGTTGGGAAGACGTCTCCTCCTTCTTGATCCAGCAAGGGGGAAGGAGAGGTTGATGAAGATTCAGCAGCACGACGGCGTGGTGGTGGATGCAGCAGGATTCCGACAGGGCTTCGCCAAGCGCAAGCGGGGAGGAGAGGTGTTACGAAGGAAGAGGGAGGCGCCAAGAGCAAGGGGTTGCCGCTGCCCTCCCTCCCCCCTCTTTATATAGGGGCCTTGGGGGGCGTCGGCCCTAGGAGATGGATCTCCAAGGGGGCGGCGGCCAAGGGGTGGCTTCCCCCCCAAGCCAAGTGGGGGGCGCCCCCACCCCTAGGGTTTCCCAACCCTAGGCGCAGGGAGGCCCAAGGGGGGGCACCAGCCCACTAGGGGCTGGTTTCCCTCCCAATTCAGCCCATGGGGCCCTCCGGGATAGGTGGCCCCACCCGGTGGACCCCCCGGGACCCTTCCGGTGGTCCCGGTACAATACCAGCGACCCCCGAAACCTTCCCGATGGCCGAAACTGGACTTCCTATATATAAATCTTTACCTCCGGACCATTCCGGAACTCCTCGTGACGTCCGGGATCTCATCCGGGACTCCGAACAATTTCAGGTTACTGCATACTAATATCTCTACAACCCTAGCGTCATCGAACCTTAAGTGTGTAGACCCTACAGGTTCAGGAGACATGCAGACATGACCGAGACGCCTCTCCGGTCAATAACCAACAGCGGGATCTGGATACCCATGTTGTCTCCCACATGATCCACGATGATCTCATTGGATGAACCATGATGACGAGGATTCAATCAATCCGTATACAATTCCCTTTGTCAATCGGTACGTTACTTGCCCGAGACTCGATCATCGGTATCCCAATACCTTGTTCAATCTCGTTACCGGCAAGTCACTTTACTCGTGTCGTAATGCATGATCCCATGATCAACCACTTGGTCACATTAAGCTCATTATGATGATGCATTACCGAGTGGGCGCAGAGATACCTCTCCGTCATACGGAGTGACAAATCCCAGTCTCGATTCGTGCCAACCCAACAGACACTTTCGGAGATACCTGTAGTGTACCTTTATAGTCACCCAGTTATGTTGTGACGTTTGGCATACCCAAGGCACTCCTACGGTATCCGGGAGTTGCACAATCTCATGGTCTAAGGAAATGATACTTGACATTCGGAAAAGCTACAGCAAACGAACTGCACGATCTTTGAGCTATGCTTAGGATTGGGTCTTGTCCATCACAGCATTCTCCTAATGATGTGATCCCGTTATCAATGACATCCAATGTCCATAGTCAGGAAACCATGACTATCTTTTGATCAACGAGCTAGTCAACTAGAGGCTCACTAGGGACGTGTTGTGGTCTATGTATTCACACATGTATTACGATTTCCGGATAACACAATTATAGCATGAACAATAGACAATTATCATGAACAAAGAAATATAATAATAACCATTTTATTATTGCCTCTAGGGCATATTTCCAACAGTGTATGCATCATGCTCATCATAAGAAAGGACAAGGGAGCATTTCATTGTATGGAGGCATATGATACGAGAACAACCAAATACAATAGGCGCAATCAAACAAGCATGCATCACAAGTAAGATGTCCAAGTCTCCATGATCAATAAGCATAGCAAGTTGGCACTAAATACAATTGGATATGAGAGATGCCACTAATGGAAACAAGAGACAATGATCAAGACAAATCAAGTGGGAGGCAGGAACATATACGTCATCAACCCAAGAAAGCAAGTAGTAATGGAACATGGGTGATGCGACAAAGCAAGCAATCATATGAATCAAGGCAAGCAAGCTAGTAGTGCGAAGATGCAACGTACTAGAAGGAATCATGTCAAGTATGTCATGTGTGCAAATGGTGGGCATGAATAATGCACGTGACATATCACAAGCATGAAGGCAAGATATGAGCAAAATAGCATCAATAGCATGAGGCACATGATAATCATGGAAATAGCAACAAGGATCTCCACCAAGCATGCAAATACACATAGGATTAGTAAAATGGTGAATCATGGGTAGATGCAAGCAAGGGTCACAATTGCATGGCAAAGGCATAGAAGCAAGCATAGCATGCAAAGTGAACACGGTAAAATGAGCATGAAGCGACAAGCGGTATATAGCCCATAGCCGTGTGAGAGACAAGTGAGAGAGATGCGCGTAGTTGTTGCGCAAAGAGAGCAGTGGGAAGGATAGTTCACGGGATCCCAAGTCATCTTTGCTCTCAAGAGCTCGTTTCGTCAATTCTTGGGATTGAGAGGTTGACGAGTATACGTGAGTACCTACACAAAACAAAGACAAAGGAAAAATTGTTTGTGCATGGTATATGTACACATCATCCATCATGATGCGCACGTGCTTGTGTCGGTTAGTACGAGATATCCAATGCTCAAATAAATGATATGCGTGATATAGAAACATGTCATCCATCATGATAGGTTTGTTGTTATGTATGGCATAATGGAGACTCAAAGGATGTAATGCATCACTCGCAATATCTAGAGCATTGTGAGGAATGGTATGCATATGGTGCACACAAGGGATGTAATCATGCGATAGACAATAATTTTCATGGAATGGCATATGAGATGAATTATGCAAATTTTGCAAAGGAAGCATAGCAATATCATC
>NW_021291855.1:0-1119 GCF_002162155.2 Triticum dicoccoides
TACGGACTCTAAAAATAGCCTATACTTATGTATTTCGAAATTACATGGGCCTGGCCCAATAATAAGGTGACGCAGCACCTAAAATAGCCTCGGGACGAAATTTATGAAGTGGCATCTTGTATATTTCGTCCAAGGCTTCATGCACCCATTATGGTGGCTTCAAAGTCCTGAAATCATCACTTGTAACTCCGTTCTTGTTCCCCTTGCGCATGCCATCATCTCCATGCTTGTTCTTGCTCCAATGTTCATCCTTCTCCAAGCTAGGCCCTTCATTTGTAAGCAAAACAAATGTATCCAATTTAGGCAGCATCATATTCTCATGAACATTAGAATCATTACCAAGAAACGAAAGTACCTGGTAATTTAGTTGGCGTGCACGAGCTCTAGTAATTGGTCCAGTATGTATAGCAGCAGGGGCTGTGGGTGTAACAATTGTATTGATGTCCTCATCAGAAAGTACCTGATAATTTAATTGGCGTGCGCGAGCTCTAGTAATTGGTCCCGTATATGTAGCAGTAGGGGCTGTGGGTGTAACAATGGTATTGATGTCCTCATCATCCTCCCCTTCTTGAAATGAAGTCGTCCTCGACGAAAACTCATCTTCCTCACCCAAATAAGGCTTCAAATCTGCAATGTTAAAAGTGGGACTAACCCCAAAATCTGCAGGCAGCTCAAGTTTATATGCATTATCATTTATTTTCTCTAACACCTTAAAGGGACCATCAGCACGTGGCATTAGCTTTGATTTGCGCAAATCAGGAAATCTATCCTTACGCAAATGTAACCAAACAAGATCTCCAGGTGCAAACACAACATGTTTTCTACCTTATCTCCAGCAAGTTTATATTTAGCATTCATACGCTCAATGTTTTCCTTAGTTAACTCATGCATTTTTAAAATCAATTCAGCACGTTGTTTAGCATCAAAATTAACCTTCTCCGAAGATGGAAGAGGCAACAAATCAATAGGTGCACGAGGTAGGAAACCATACACAACTTCAAAAGGGCACATCTTAGTAGTAGAATGCAATGAACGATTATAAGCAAATTCAATATGAGGCAAGCATTCCTCCCACATTTTCTTATTATTCTTCAAAACAGCCCTAAGCATAGTAGACAA
>NW_021291856.1:0-1208 GCF_002162155.2 Triticum dicoccoides
GGGTAGCACAGTTAAAATTAGCTCGATAATGATATAGCCGATCAGGCTAGGAATGACTTGAAGGATTAATAAATTTGTAAGCAGTGATGGGTTCAAATACTTGTTGAATCGCAATGCGAACTCGATTCAGTTATCGGTGTCTTTGAGTGTATAATAACTCAGAGCCCGTGAAAAATTGGAATCAGTGGAAAGGTAGCACTTGATGAAGAACTCATAAGAAGTTATGCAGTTCCATGATAATCTTGAGATACCAGGGGGTAATACTCGACACAAGATCAAAGTAAAGATTGGACGGGTGTATTAATCCATAGAAGACAATTGTTTTAACTTGTCCGAGAAATGGAATCAAGGAAGAACAATCATGGTCGGAACCACGGTTGCAAGGGATCAATTCACAGATACCATATGTTAGTTATCAAGGAAATAGTTATTATTACAAGAAGCTTCCATGATAGGATATACATCGCGTCCATGGGCACGAACACAAGATTCGAGGTCGACTCCCACTTCTCCAAAGCATAACCTTACATTCACTTCTCGTTTCGATAATGGCATTAGTGTTGAAAGTTATACCTGGTGAAATACCAGATGAGTATGACCCGTGAAAACTTCCGAGTTCACACATAGTAAGGAAGGCATAGGTTCAACCCATCAGGGCGTCTTACGAACATATACCACAAACTTCGGGGTAAATAATACAAGCTCGAAAGTAGAGCATTGTGCAAAAGCAGATGATACAATTTACCAAGGCATTATATACCCATGGAAAGGCTCTCAAGGTTATTCAATATGAAGGACACTGTCGGATAAAATCCAACAAAGGAACCGATGGTCCACAAGGGATCTGAGGTGAGCACCGGTACTCAACCAGAGGAAGAAGAATGCACGGGCATCATATTATAGAACATCGGAATGATTCGATGCTTAGATAATAAAGGAATTTCGATTTCCAAAACAAAGGATCAGAAGCAGTCGCTCTGATCAAGGATGGATAAGTTGGATATACCAGAGGCACAATTGACGACAAATAGTTTGGTCGAGAACCAGCTCATGTTCAAAAATGATGTCTGAGCCGGAAGGATAATTTAGAAGGGTTGATAGATGATTGTGTGCATTCGCACACATGCTGAATCAATAGGATCAAAATGACGATGCCTAAGGATACTAACGAATATTGCCAGACATATGGAAAGCATCCATAATGCAAG
>NW_021291857.1:0-1214 GCF_002162155.2 Triticum dicoccoides
GATCCGTGATCTGAGGTTAAATCCTCATTGCTGCACAGAAGAATTATGTCCTTAATGCACCGCTAGGTGACAGACCTATTGCAGGAGCAGATGCAGAAGTTATGAACGTCTGGCTAGCTCAATATGATGACTACTTGATAGTTTAGTGCACCATGCTTAACGGCTTAGAATCGGGACTTCAAAGACGTTTTGAACGTCATGGACCATATGAGATGTTCCAGGAATTGAAGTTAATATTTCAAGCAAATACCCGAGTTGAGAGATATGAAGTCTCCAACAAGTTCTATAGCTAAAAGATGGAGGAGAATCGCTCAACTAGTGAGCATGTGCTCAGATTGTCTGGGTACTTCAATCGCTTGAATTCAGTGGGAGTTAATCTTCCAGATAAGATAGTGATTGACAGAATTCTCTAGTCACCATCACCAAGTTAGTAGAACTTCGTGATGAACTATAGTATGCAAGGGATGATGAATATGATTCCCGAGCTCTTCGTGATGTTGAAATCAACGAAGGTAGAAATCAAGAAAGAGCATCAAGTGTTGATGGTTGACAAGATCACTAGTTTCAAGAAAAGGGCAAAGGGAAAGAAAGGGGAACTTCAAGTAGATTGACAAGCAAGTTGTCACTCCCACGAAGAAGCCCAAAGCTGAACCAAAGCCTGAAACTGAGTGCTTACACTGCAAAGGAAATGGTCACTGGAAGCAGAACTACCCTAAATATTTGGTGGATAAGAAGGACGGCAAAGTGAAAAAGGGTATATTTGATATACAGGTGTTTGATGTGTGCTTTACTAGTGTTTATAGCAACCCCTCGGTATTTGGTACTGGTTCAGTTGCTAAGAGTAGTAACTCGAAACGGGAGTTGCAGAATAAACAGAAACTAGTTAAGGGTGAAGTGATGATGTGTGTTGAAAGTAGTTTCAAGATTGATATGATCATCATCGCACACTCCCTATTCTTTCGGGATTAGTGTTGAACCTAAATAAATGTTATTTGGTGTTTGCGTTGAGCATGAATATGATTTGATCATGTTTATTGCAATACGGTTATTCATTTAAGTAAGAGAATAAACTGTTGTTCTATTTACATGAATAAAACCTTATATGGTTACACACCCAATGAAAATGGTTCATTGGATCTCGATCGTAGTGATACACATATTCATAATATTGATGCCAAAAGATGCAAAGTTAATAATGATAGTGCAACTTATTT
>NW_021291858.1:0-1385 GCF_002162155.2 Triticum dicoccoides
CTACCGCATCACAGCCCACCCCTACGGTCAGCGCTGTCCACGGCCTCCAGTAGGCTACAAACACCAGAAACTACTTGCAACTCCTGGACGGAGAACTAGGGTGAATAAGAAGCCGAGAGGGTCCATTGGTTTCGGGCCCAATGCATGGTAGTAGCTGATTCTTAAATCACACATACAGATCTCAGTGCTTAAGGTCGGCTTCAATGAAACAACCCACCATGTACTCCTACATGGCCTCTCATCGATACCTTTACCAAATCGTGTTCACCACACCACTCTCATTACTGACATAAACATTTCACTCTAGCCCATCACCCAGATGAACCAGACCTGACACGACTCTAAGCATAGCAGGCATAGCAAGGTAGGAACAACACATACATATGGCTCAATCAACTCCTACACATGCTAGTGGGTTTCATCTAGTTACTGTGGCAATGAAAGGTTATGCAGAGGAAATGGGTTCAACTACCGTAGCACACAGCAGTTTGAAACGCGTTGTCTTAATGCAGTAAAAGAGAGCAGGAGCGAGAACATGGGATTGTATCGATATGATCAAATGGTTGGTTGCTTGCCTGATGGTTCGATGCACTGATACGGTTCTTCGTTAGGGTAATCACGGTACTCCTCGGAGACAGAACCTGCCGCAGAGAGCACCGATACACAAACATTACCAAACAGTATGCAATAATATGATGCATGCATGAGACATGGCAAAATGAGTGTATTGGGCTAATGCAACTAAAACCAGAAGGGTTTGAACAAATTTGAATCAAGGATTCAAATTTCAAATTCAAATATGGCCTTTTAAAGTGCTTTTCCTTGTTCTGCTTAAAACATCAATTTAACTTGTTTGATCATGCATGAAAATAGTACAGATGGATAGATTGGATTTTTCTGATCATTTTTCATATATAATTTGTCCAATTTGGAATTACAGAATAAAAGTTATGAATTTTTGAAGTTTAAATTATATTCTGGAATTTCCTGATTTAAATTAAATCCAGAAAATCAATTACTGCGTCAGCCTGACGTCAGTGTGACGTCAGCAGGTCAACGGGACAGGTCTGGGTCAAACCTGACAGTGGGTCCCGCATGTCAGGGTGATTATTTTAATTAAAACTTAATTAAAACTAATCCTGTTTAATTAACAGGGCTGGGCCCCACCTGTCATTGACTCAGGGGAGTCAACCAGGGCCCACCCGTGGTCAAACCCGGGTCGGCTGCACCGGCGTTTAGCCGCCGGCGAGCCCGACGCGGCGGCGGGAGTGGTTTTGGCCATTTCGGCCACCAAATGGGCCGCGGAGACCACCGGAGGGGAGCTGAGGACAAACCGCAGCTCTTGGCGGAGTCCGTTGAGGTCGGGGTGGCCGGAGTTGGCGCCG
>NW_021291859.1:0-1313 GCF_002162155.2 Triticum dicoccoides
AAATCTTATATGCATCATTGTGACATAGAAGAATCTGAGGATGATACAATGAATAGATTTTTTGGTGGTTTGAACCATGATATTCAGGCAAGATTTCAGTATATTCCTCGTTGCATTACTGGTATGTATGTCCGTGCTTGTACCTTTGAGAGACAAATACAGGAGGATGCATTGGGTGACTACAACAACTACTATTCTAGTTCATGCTCACCACCGCCGGTTGGTTACTCCACTATTGCACCTACTAGAGCAGCCCCACCTCGGATTGTGAGCGCGATATCATCTCAAGAGTATGGTACATTGTCAACGTCCGTACCTACATCAGCTACATCTCTGCGAGGTAACAGTAAAGGTCTTGATGATATAACTTCACATGAGAATGAAGCATGCCTAGTTAACTTGAATGCATCATGTGTTGAGTTACCTGTTGATTTGAGCACACCACCTATTTTAGAGACTCTTTTTACTGCCATGAATGCGTCATGTGATCAAACAACAGAAATATCAACAATTTTGAGTGCACCCATTGAATTAACTGTTGATGCAAAAGAACCAATGTTTAATCATTTTGATATGACCTCTAATCTTGATGATGATTCTGTGTCCAATGACTTATTGCATGTTTGCTTATTTAAGCATGTTGTAGCATGTAAATTTGATGCAAGTAAGGTTTATTCATCGAACTTAGGATGGTTTAATGATGAACATTGTCAATCTTTTGAAATGAATAAGAGCTTCACTTATATGTGCAAACTGAGTTGCAATATTTTCATGCCTTCTACTTCTTGTGCTAATTTTTTGGCTTTAGATTTTATGAACTACGCAAGTTACTCATCTATTCATGTGTCATATATGCAAAAATCAAGGGAAGTAAAAATGGATGACATATACATATACAACATGTACACCTTGTCTCTTTTGTTAGCCACATTTCAGATTAACCAACGCCGAGGACGGCTTTATTTTCAAGAAGGGGAGGATGATGAGGACATGACTACCTTGGATATGACCAAAAATATTGCATATATGCATATTTGTCAGGTGATTTCTAGTGCAAACTATTCAATAATCTATTTATGTTATCCAGAACAAAAATACTTCACACACTTTTGTGTTTTGTCTAATTGCAGGTGTATGGGACATTTGTACAATCCACATATGAAGATAAGGAAGAAAGAGATGTTTATTTGCTGTCCAAAAAGTTCTCTCACGTCACTTTTGGCCCAAGAGAAGATAGAGTCCAAGTCTCTCACGTTCTGGATTCAGATTCGGACTGCACAGACACACCTGACTCAAAACGGACACAAGTTTTT
>NW_021291860.1:0-2174 GCF_002162155.2 Triticum dicoccoides
AGATGAATCGATGTTGTCCTAATGCAGTAAAAGAGAGCAGGAGCGAGAGAGTGGGATTTTATCGGAATGAACAAGGGGGTTTTGCTTGCCTGGCACTTCTGAAGATAACATTGAGTCTTCATCAGTGTCAACGATCACATCATCGGTACACGTCTATCGAGAGGGGACAATTACCGGCAAATACAGAAAAACACGATCAGTGCAATGCACAATATGATGCATGATCATGACATGGCAAAATGAATGTGTTTTGGGCTAATGCAACTAAAACCAGATTAAATGAAGTTGGTTTGAATCCAAGATTCAAATTCAAACTCCATATGTGATTATTCAAATGCCATGTAATTGATTTGTGCTAAACAGCAGCTATAAGTTGTTCTAACATGCATGAAAATGGTACAGATGGATTCCTTGAATTTTTCTGATAATTTTTCATATATAATTTATTTAATTTGGAGTTACGGTTGAATTTCTATGAATTTTAGAAATTTTAGGCATTTTCTGGAATTTCCTGAATATTTAGAATTAAAATAATTCCAGAAAATGAATTATGGCGTCAGCATGACCTCATGCTGACCTCAGCAGGTCAACGGGCGGTCCAGGTCAAACCTGACGTGTGGGGGTCCACACGTCAGTGACACAGGGGCTAATCCCGCGTTGACCCGGGCTTTGACCCGCTACGGGGCCCACTGTCAGTGTCACGGGGTTAGTTTAACAGGGTCATTAGTGCTAATGACAGCGCCACGTCACTGGCCACCGGAGTTCGGCCGGCGGCGACCCGAAACGCGGCGGAAGTTCACCGGGGTTGCGCTACGGGCGGCGGCTGGACGCGCGAAGGGCACCAGAAGGTAGCCCGTGCCCGTGCACATCTAGGGGGGCCAACGGGAGGTGCGGGGGTGGCCGGGGTTCGCCGGAATGGAGCCCGAGGCGGCGCCGGAGTTCGGACCTCGGCGAAAACGGCGTTGTGGAGCACGGGCGAGTGAGGTAAAGCACTGCGCAGCCTCCTGGAGTCACCACGAGCTCGGTGAGATGCACGGGCGTGACCCGTTCGAGCTCAGGCCACGGCGGCGACATGGTCAGCGGCGGCCGGAGTTCGGCGGCGATGGGGCTATGGCCTAGAGCTTGCAAACGCGAGGGGAGAGAGAGGGGTTCTGCACGGAGGCTCACCGCGGAGCTGTAGGGAGGATCAGTGGGCTCGGGGGCGCGCCGGAGTGGCCGAATTCGACGGAGACGGCACCGGGGCCGAAGCTCGGAGATGATGACGATGGCGGCTGCTCGGGGCCCTTCCGGTCACGTGGCTCGGTGAGGGGGTTGGCGACGAGGTGCAGGAGCTCGGGAGCACGTCGGAGAGGGGAGGGGGTGGCCGTGGTCATGGCTACGGCGAGCGGCGCTCCCAGGTGCGTTCGGTGACGAGAGGGAGGGAGAACAGAGGAGGAGGAGGGGGTCCAGAGAGAGAGAGGCAGTCGAGGGGGGGTCGAGGCCGTCTCCGTGGCGTCGCGAGGGGGTCGGGGAGGCTGCCACGGCGAAGCAGGAGGTGGCCGGCGTCGGTGCGCGTGCGTCCAGCACGCAGCTGCTTCGTGCGCTGGCACGGGAAGAAGACAGGAGAAGGGGGCCAGGTGGGCTGGGCCACTGGAGGAGCTGGGCCGGCTGGGCTGCACGGGTGAGGCCAGGTACTTCCTTCTCTCTTTTTATTTTTTTGCTGTTCTGTTTCCCTTTTTATTTTATTTTGCCACTGTTTTCAAATTCAAAATAATTTCTTACAGTGCCAAAACATTCTGAAATATTTTATGTTACCTCTCTGGACTATTCCAAAAGTACATAAAACATTTCAAAGCATTTGCAAATATATTCATTATATATTATGAATATATCCCCAAATTCAAATAGATTATTGATTTAAATTCAGAGACCAAATAATTCCTTAAAAATATTCCAGAATTTTGGTTTGATATATAACTCTTGCCAAAATTCACAAAACTATTTTTAGGGCATTTTGGATTCACAGAATGCAATTTTAAAGGGTGCTTGCCCTTCTTTTATTTAGGGTTTTGAGGCTTCCAATATTCCTCAATTCAAGTTTTCAAAAATATAGACATGATGCACACATGAAGCTAACCTAGAGCAATGCCAGAAGCTAGGGATGTGACAACTCACCCCCACTAAACAAGAATCTC
>NW_021291861.1:0-1814 GCF_002162155.2 Triticum dicoccoides
TCCGAACCGAGCAGCCCGCGGGGCTCCCTCGAGGAAACTCGAGGTCTGGTTTTACTCGTAGCTTGACTTATCCGGTGTTGCCCCGAGAACGAGATATGTGCAGCTCCTATCGGGATTGTCGGCGCATCGGGCGGCTTTGCTGGTCTTGTTTTACCATTGTCAAAATGTCTTGTAAACCGGGATTCCGAGTCTGATCGGGTCTTCCTGGGAGAAGGTATATCCTTCGTTGATCGCGAGAGCTTATCATGGGCTAAGTTGGGACACCCCTGCAGGGTATAATCTTTTGAAAGACGTGCCCGCGGTTATGTGGCAGATGGGAATTTGTTAATGTCCGGTTGTAGATAACTTGACACCAGATCCGAATTAAAACGCATCAACCGCGTGTGTAGCCATGATGGTCTCTTTTCGGTGGAGTCCGGGAAGTGAACACGGTTTTTGGGTTATGTTTGACGTAAGTAGGAGTTCAGGGTCACTTCTTGATCATACTAGTTGACGACTGTTCTGTTTGCTCTCTTCTCGCTCTTATTTGCGTATGTTAGCCACCATATCATGCTTAGTCGCTGCTGCAACCTCACCACTTTACCCCTTCCATTCCCTTTAAGCTTTGCTACTCTTGATACCCATGGTAATGGGATTGCCGAGTCCTCGTGGCTCACAGATTACTACAACAACAGTTGCAGGTACATGTTATGCGATGATCTTGACGCGAGCGTGATGTTTGCTTGTTTTGGAGTTCTTCTCCTGCTTCTTCTTCGATCAGGGGATAGGTTCCAGGTCGGCAGCCTGGGCTAGCAGGATGGTTGTCGTTTGAGCTTCTGTTTGTGTTTCATCCGTAGTCAGATGTTGATCTTATGTATGATGATGTTGTATTCGTGTGGCATTGTATGCCTCTTGTATGTATCCCCATCTATTATGTAATGTTGATGCAATGATATCCACGTTGCAAAAGCGTTTCAATATGCGGGTCTATCCTTGGTGGGGCCTTCGAGTTCCTTTTGGATAGGGTCGCATATTGGGCGTGACACCTACTAGCGCAGACTTCCTGACTATGGCGATGTGCGGTCTCCTGGTTCCCGGGGCCTCGAAAAGCTCCCGGTTAATTACTCCCGCGGGTTGCTTCGCGAGATACCTCCGATTAAGCCATGTGGTCATCTTCGCCGTCTTCTCTTTGCATTCTCCATGCATGATGATGATGGTGTGTGTGTGTATGGTGTGGGCGGCGGCAAAGCCCGTGTCCTCGTTGGTACACGTGCCGCTCAAAACATGGCTTTGTGTTGGCCACGTTCGCCCGCGCCGTCGCGCCTCATCGGTCTTGACAACGTTGATGTAGTCGGTGTTGAAGTTGCATGGGTCCTGCTCGGCTCGGACTTCTTTACGATGCAACGGCTTCATCGGGTATGCAAGGGGTTCGCCTCACGGGAGTATTCTTATGGAGACCGGCGTCGGTGTAAAACCAACGCTCGCTCGTATCGGCAGTGCCGGTCTGGGTGGCGCCTCGTCTCGGCTGGACGCCGTGTTTATGGCGGTCCTCCAAGACAAGGGCACCGCCTCACGGGGCCATCAGAAGTTAGTGTTGGCAAAGTCACATTGCCTCCAAGCCATCACGCCTCATCTTCATGGGCTCCGGGTCGTGGAGACCGTCATGTGGCACCATCTTCTCCTCCAGGTCACGGACAGCACCAAGGGTGTGTGTTATCTTCTTGGCATCGTGTCGCGGGCTCCATCTTGACGAGGTAGACTTGATGGTGATGTCCCGCGAGCTCCATGCCTCCGGTCCAACTTGATGATGTTGACGTTGATCGTGTCCTCCTTGC
>NW_021291862.1:0-1283 GCF_002162155.2 Triticum dicoccoides
ATGTGGTAACCGAATGTTGTTCGGAGTCCCGGATGAGATCCCGGACGTCACGAGGAGTTCCGGAATGGTCCGGAGGTAAAGATTTATATATAGGAAGTCCTGTTTCGGCCATCGGGACAAGTTTCGGGGTCATCGGTATTGTACCGGGACCACCGGAAGGGTCCCGGGGGCCCACCGGGTGGGGCCACCTGCCCCGGGGGGCCACATGGGCTGTAGGGGGTGCGCCTTGGCCTACATGGGCCAAGGGCACCAGCCCCAAGAGGCCCATGCGCCTAGGGAACCCTAGAGGGAAGAGTCCTCGAGGGGGAAGGCACCTCCGAGGTGCCTTGGGGAGGATGGACTCCTCCCCCCTCCTTAGCCGCACCCCTTTCTTGGAGTAGGGGGCAAGGCTGCGCCTCCCCCCTCTCCCCTGCCCCTATATATAGTGGAGGGGAGGGAGGGCATCCATACCTGAGCCCTTGGCGCCTCCCTCCCTCCCGTGACACCTCCTCCTCTCCCGTAGGTGCTTGGCGAAGCCCTGCAGGATTGCCACGCTCCTCCATCACCACCACGCCGTTGTGCTGCTGCTGGATGGAGTCTTCCTCAACCTCTCCCTCTCTCCTTGCTGGATCAAGGCGTGGGAGACATCGTCGGGCTGTACGTGTGTTGAACGCGGAGGTGCCGTGCGTTCGGCACTTGATCATCGGTGATTTGAATCACGACGAGTACGACTCCATCAACCCCGTTCACTTGAACGCTTCCGCTTAGCGATCTACAAGGGTATGTAGATGCACTCCCCTTTCTACTCGTTGCTGGTCTCTCCATAGATAGATCTTGGTGTTACGTAGGAAATTTTTTGAATTTCTGCTACGTTCTCCAACATGGTGCACCCCTGCAGGGAAGTTAATCTATTCGAATAGCCGTGATCTTCGGTAACAGGACGACTTGGAGTTGTACCTTGACCTTATGACAACTAGAACCGGATACTTAATAAAACACACCCTTCCAAGTGCCAGATACAACCGGTGGTCGCTCTCTCTCAGGGATACGAGGAGAGGATTGCCGGGTAGGATTATGCTATGCGATGCTACTGGAGATGCTACTTGAAGATGCTACTTGGAGAACTTCAATCTACTCTCTCCTACATGCTGCAAGATGGAGGCTGCCAGAAGCGTAGTCTTCGACAGGATTAGCTATCCCCCTCTTATTCTGGCATTCTGCAGTTCAGTCCACTGATATGGCCTCCTTACACATATACCCATGCATATGTAGTGTAGTTCCTTGCTTGCGAGTACTTTGGATGA
>NW_021291863.1:0-1906 GCF_002162155.2 Triticum dicoccoides
GTAGCGTCGACCCCGAGCTCGCCCGAGCTCCGGCGACCGCCACGGTCGATGCCGGTGACGACTCCGGCCATCTTAGGCCCAGCCGCTGCCACTACTCGACGCGGACGAGTGCCTGCGTCACGTAGACGCCCTCCGCCGGCCATTTGGTCGCCGGAGGAGGGAAACCGCACCCCTCCGCCGTCTCTGGCTCCGCCGGCGACGAGCCGCGGGTCAACTCCGGCGAGTTGACCCAGGTTTGACCTTCCCCGTGTGTCACTGACGTGTGGGCCACCCCCCTGACATTTTAGTTAGTATTAGTTTAACACTAATTAACCTAGGTTAGTTAGCTGATTAGTCGCTGACCAGTGGGCCCCGGCCCCACAAACAGTTTAGTTAGAATTAACTTAAGGCTAATTAACTTGGTTAATTAGTTGTGTCACTGACCAGTGGACCCCGCTGGTCAGGTTTGACCTGGGGCGCCCAGTTGACTCTGCTGACATCACAGTGACGTGGTGCTGACGCCATAAATCATTTTCTGGATTTAAAATAAATTCAGGAAATTCCAGAAAATACCTAAAACTTCTAAAAATCATAGAAAATTAACCGTAACTCCAAATTAAATAAATTATATATGAAAAATTATCAGAAAAATTCAAGGAATCCATCTGTACCATTTTCATGCATGTTAGAACAACTTATAGCTGCTGTTTAGCACAAATCAATTAAATGGCATTTGAATAATCACATATGGAGTTTGAATTTGAATCTTGTATTCAAACCAACCCCATTTAACTTGTTGCTAGATGCATTAGCCCAAAACACATTCATTTTGCCATGTCATGATCATGCATCATATTGTGCATTGCATTGATTGTGTTTCCTTCTGTGTTGCCGGTATTTGTCCCCTCTCGATAGACGTGATACCGATGATGTGATCGTTGACACTGATGAAGACTCAATGTTATCTTCAGAAGTGCCAGGCAAGCAAAACCCCCTTGTTCATTCCGATACAATCCCACTCTCTCGCTCCTGCTCTCTTTTACTGCATTAGGACAACATCGATTCATCTGTTACTTGCTGCGGTAGCTGAACCCCTTTATCCTCTGCATGACCTGTCATTCCACAGTAATTAGATGAAACCCACTAGCATGAGTAGGAGTTGTTTGAGCTCTGATGTGCCTACTCATTTATGTTTGTTGTCATGCCTGCTACTGCTTAGAGTTGAGTCGGGTCTGATTCATCGGGGATGATTCAGAGGCGTGTGAACATGTCCTACTGTGTGTGAGCTAAGTGTGTGAACACGTTTTGGTAAAGGTAGCGGTGAGAGGCCATGTAGGAGTACATGGTGGGTTGTCTCATTGCAGCCGTCCTCAGGAATTGAGTTCTGTGTTTGCGATCCATGATTCAGCTACTACCACGCATTGGGTCCGAAACCAATGGACCCTCTCGGCTTCTTAATCACCCTTGTCCTCTGTCCAGGAGTTGCAATTAGTTTCTGGTGTTTGTAGTATGCTGGAGGCCGTGCGCAGCGCTGACCGTAGGGGTGGGCTGTGATGCGGTAGGCACGTGGCCGGGTAAACCGGGCGCCCGTTTGGTGTCACGGAACCCTGTACACATCGTTTGGGGCTGTGAGCGAAACTCCGGCCGGATCTCCTCATGGATGGAACCCGAATAGGCGATAAACCTGGACTAGAGACTTGAGTGTTTAGGTAGGCCGTGGCCGACACCCACGTTGGGCTTCCGCTTGAAGGTTGCCGAGTACATGTCGTGTAAACGGCGGTAAGTGGTGAGAGCGTGTGTGAAGAAGTACACCCCTGCAGGGTTAACATCATCTATTCGAATAGCCGTGTCCGCGGAAAAGGACTTCTGGGTTGCTTATATCAGTTCATAGACAAGTGAAAGTGGATACTCTAAAATACGCAAGATA
>NW_021291864.1:0-2177 GCF_002162155.2 Triticum dicoccoides
AGGGTTTCATGCCACACTATAATGTTTGGACGAGGCACGGAGAAATAGGGGTTATGATGGAAGACGGCGAGGAAGAAGAGTATGATGACAACTATGTGCCCCCTGAATACGGTGATGCTACTGAACATCAAGATGCACCAGACGATGTGCACGATGGTGCTGCAACGGGCGAAGCTGCTGAAGATCAAGAGGAACCAGACGATGTGCCCGATGATGATGATCTCCGCCGGGTCATTGTTGATGCAAGGACACAATGCGAAAGTCAAAAGGAGAAGCTGAAGTTCGATCGCATGTTAGAGGATCACAAAAAGGGGTTGTACCCCAATTGCAAAGATGGCAACACAAAGCTCGGTACCGTACTCGAATTGCTGCAGTGGAAGGCAGAGAATGCTATGCCTGATAAAGGATTTGAGAAGCTACTGAAAATAATGAAGAAGAAGCTTCCAAAGGATAACGAATTGCCCGACAGTACATACGCAGCAAAGAAGGTCGTATGCCCTCTAGGATTGGAGGTGGAGAAGATACATGCATGCCCTAATGACTGCATCCTCTATCGCGGTGCCTACAAGGATCTGAACGCATGCCCGGTATGCGGTGCATTGCGGTATAAGATCAGACGAGATGACCCTGGTGATGTTGACGGCGAGCCTCCCAGGAAGAGGGTTCCTGCGAAGGTGATGTGGTATGCTCCTATAATACCACGGTTGAAACGTCTGTTCAGAAACGGAGAGCATGCCAAGTTGATGCGATGGCACAGTGAGGACCGTAAGAAAGACGGGAAGTTGAGAGCACCCGCTGACGGGTCGCAGTGGAGAAAAGTTGAGAGAAAGTACTGGGATGAGTTTGCAAAGGACCCAAGGAACGTATGGTTTGCTTTAAGCGCGGATGGCATTAATCCTTTCTGGGAGCAGAGCAGCAATCACAGCACCTGGCCCGTGACTCTATGTATGTATAACCTTCCTCCTTGGATGTGCATGAAGCGGAAGTTCATTATGATGCCAGTTCTCATCCAAGGCCCTAAGCAACCCGGCAACGACATTGATGTGTACCTAAGGCCATTAGTTGAAGAACTTTTCCAGCTGTGGAATGGAAACGGTGTACGTACGTGGGATGAGCACAAAAAGGAGGAATTTGACCTAAAGGCATTGCTGTTCGTGACCATCAACGATTGGCCCGCTCTTAGTAACCTTTCAGGACAGACAAACAAGGGATACTACGCATGCACGCACTGTTTACTTGACACCGATAGTATATACTTGGGAAGCTGCAGGAAGAATGTGTACCTGGGCCATCGTCGATTTCTTCCGACCAACCATCAATGTCGAAAGAAAGGCAAGCATTTCAAAGGCGAGGAAGATCATCGGAAGAAGCCCGCCATGCGTACCGGTGATCACGTACTTGCTATGGTCAATGATTTACACGTAATCTTTGGAAAGGGTCCTGGCGGACTAGCTGTTCCGAATGACGCTGAGAATCACGCACCCATGTGGAAGAAGAAATCTATATTTTGGGACCTACCCTACTGGAAAGACCTAGAGGTCCGCTCTTCGATCGACGTGATGCACGTGATGAAGAACCTTTGCGTGAACCTGCTAGGCTTCTTGGGCGTGTATGAGAAGACAAAAGATACACCTGAGGCACGAGAGGACCTGCAACGCTTGCACAAAAAAGAGGGCATGCCTCCGTAGCAGTATGAAGGTCCTGCCAGCTACGCTCTTATGAAAGAAGAGAAAGAAATATTCTTTCAATGCCTGCTCAGTATGAAGGTCCCGACTGGCTTCTCGTCGAATATAAAGGGAATAATAAATATGCCAGAGAAAAAGTTCCAGAACCTAAAGTCTCATGACTGCCACGTGATTATGACGCAACTGCTTCCGGTTGCATTGAGGGGGCTTCTACCGGAAAACGTCCGATTAACCATTGTGAAGCTATGTGCATTCCTCAATGCAATATCTCAGAAGGTGATCGATCCAGAAATCATACCAACGCTAAGGAGTGATGTGGCGCAATGTCTTGTCAGTTTCGAGCTGGTGTTCCCACCATCCTTCTTCAATATCATGACGCACGTCCTAGTTCATCTAGTCGACGAGATTGTCATTCTGGGGCCCGTATTTCTACACAATATGTACCCCTTTGAGAGGTTCATGGGAGTCCTAAAGAAATATGTTCGTAACCGC
>NW_021291865.1:0-932 GCF_002162155.2 Triticum dicoccoides
CCCTCTCACTCTTCCTCGAGGCCCCGCCCCTCTGCTCTTTCTCTCTCGCCCGAACCCGAACACAGCCGTCGCCACCGACGCCGTTCGCCGCGGCCACCATCCCCCTCTCGCCTCCCCGACGCCTCCCAGAGCTCCGCAAGTCCTCCCTCGTCCTCCTCGTCGTCTCACGCGACCAGAAGAGCCCCGGAACGCCGCCCCCGACGTTTTCCCCCTCGCCGGCCGCCGAGGATCTTCTCCGTCGAATTCGGCCACTCCGGCGCGCCCCCGAGCTCGCTGACCCTCCCTGCACGATCCCCGTGAGTCCCTGCTCCGTTTCCCCCTAACCCCAAGCTCGATTTCGAGCTCTAGCTGCCCCCTCTATCGGAGCCGAGACGCTCCGCCGCACGGGCTCGTCGCCGGTGAAGCTCCGGTGACCTTTTGGTCCCACGCCTGCGTCCGTTGCACTCGTTGCGTCCCGTAGAGTAAAACTAGCACGACCACCGTCTTGTTTGCACACCGCAGCGCCGGTCCCGCGAACACCCGAGCTCCGGCAGCCGCAAAAGAGGTCGCCGCCGGCAGCTCCGGCCACCCCAGCCTCCGCCACCGCCACCGTTGGATGCGCCACTCCACCCTCTCCCCGTAGCTGCTCCCTGCGCGCCAAAAGAGCCCCTGTAGTGGGTTTTCGACGCGCACCACCGCGTCTGGCCTCGCCGGCGTCAAGCCGCCGGTGGGTCTGACCACGTTGACCACGGCGGGACACACCCCCCCCCCTCTGGGTCGATGACAGGTGGGGCCAGCCCCCCCTGTTAATTAGTTAGTTATTTTATTTTAACTACCCCCCTCTGCTGACACTGACAGGTGGGCCCCCGCCATCAGGTGATTAGCTTAAGCTAATCACCACCTAATCTAACCCCAGAGCCACAGACATGTGGGCCCTAGTGCCCTAATCCTTA
>NW_021291866.1:0-1129 GCF_002162155.2 Triticum dicoccoides
CGCTCTGGGACGCCAAAATGGTGAATAATCATGCACGAAATGGACCAGAGTCGACCAAAATTGTGTGTTGATGACTGACATGTAAACGCACCACGGAGTTCGTCAATCGTGGAAATCACTGCGGGACGCCCAAAACTAATTAATAGTGCAAGAAACGGGCCAAAATCGGCCCAAACTGCGATTGTTGATGATCGACACGTAAGCGCACCATGGGGTTCAACAACCATGGAAATCGCTTTGGGGCCCCAAAACGGTGACTAATAGTCGACGAAACGGGCCAGAAGCGGCCCAAAATGCGAGTGTTGCTAACCGACACATAAAGGCACCCCGGTGTTCGTCAATCATGGAAATCACACCGGGACGCCAAAACAGAGTAATAGTCCAAGAAACGGGCCAGAATTGGCAAAAACTATGAATGTTGATGACAGACACGTAAGTGCACCTTGGAGTTCAACAACCATGGAAATCGCTCTGGGACCCCAAAGCGGCGAGTAATAGTGCACGAAACGGACCAGAATCGGCCAAAATTGTGAGTGTTGATGACCGAAACGTAAACGCACCACGGGGTTCGTAAATTGTGGAAATCACTCCAGGACACCCGAAACTAAGTAATAGTCCAAGAAATGGGCCAAAATTCGGCCCAAACTGCGATTGTTGATGACATACATGTAAGCGCACCTTGGGGTTCGACAACTATGGAAATCTCTTCGGGACCCCAAAACGGTGAGTAATAGTCCACGAAACGAGTCAGAATCGACAAAAACCATGAGTGTTGATGACCGATACGTAAACGCACCCCGGGGTTTGTTAATCAAGGAAAGCACTCCGGGACCCCAAACCTGTGAGTAATAGTCCATGAAACGGGCCAGAATCGGCCAAAACTGCGAGTGCCACAAAACGAGCCCGAATCGGCCGAAACTGAGAGTGTTGATGATCGACACGTAAACGCACCCCGGGGTTTGTTAATTGCGCAAGTCACACCGGGACCCCAAACAGTGAGTAATAGTCCACGAAACGGGCCAGAATCGGCCACAACTGTGAGTGTTCATGACCGGCACGTAAACGCATTTTGGGGTTCAACAACTATGGAAATTGCTTCGGGACCCCTAAATGTTGAGTAATAGTCCTC
>NW_021291867.1:0-1727 GCF_002162155.2 Triticum dicoccoides
GAAGGAACGTTCTGTGCGCGTCATCATAGACGGAGGGAGCTGCAACAACTTGGCTAGCATGGAGATGGTGGAGAAGCTTTCTCTCACCACAAGACCACATCCACATCCTTACTACATCCAATGGTTCAACAACAGCGGCAAGGTTAAGGTAACACGTACTGTTCGTGTGCATTTTAGTATCTCTACATATGCTGATTATGTTGATTGTGATGTGGTACCTATGCAAGCATGTTCCTTATTACTTGGTAGACCATGGCAATTTGATAAAAATTCTGTACACCATGGTAGAAACAATCACTATACTCTTGTTCATAAGGATAAAAATATTACTTTGCTTCCTATGACTCCTGATTCCATTTTGAAAGATGATATTAATAGAGCTAATAAAGCACAACAGGAGAAGAATAAGAGTGAATATCAGATTGTGGCAAAAGAATTTGAGCAACAAATGAAGCCTAATAATCAACCATCTAGTGTTGCTTCTGAAATTAAATTGAAAAGTGCATGTTTATTTGCCACCAAATCTGATATTGATGAGCTAGATTTCAGCATATCTGTTTGCTATGCTTTTGTGTGCAAAGAGGCATTATTTTCATTTGAGGACGTGCCTTCCTCTTTGCCTCCTGCTGTCACTAACATTTTGCAGGAGTTCGCTGACGTTTTTCCACAAGACGTGCCACCGGGATTACCGCCTATTCGAGGGATTGAGCATCAGATTGACTTAATTCCCGGTGCTTCACTGCCAAACCGTGCACCATACCGTACCAATCCAGAGGAGACGAAGGAGATTATGCGTCAAGTACAAGAGCTTCTCGACAAAGGTTATATACGCGAATCCCTTAGTCCTTGTGCTGTTCCTATTATTCTAGTGCCGAAAAAGGATGGTACATCACGTATGTGTGTTGATTGTAGGGGCATTAATAATATTACTATTCGTTATCGTCATCTTATTCCTAGGCTAGATGATATGCTTGATGAATTGAGTGGCTCTACAATATTCTCCAAAGTTGATTTGCGTCATCAAATTCATATGAAATTGGGAGATGAATGGAAAACAGCATTTAAAACTAAGTTTGGATTATATGAGTGGTTAGTCATGCCTTTTGGGTTAACTAATGCGCCTAGTACTTTCATGAGACTAATGAACGAAGTTTTACGTGCTTTCATTGGACGATTTGTGGTAGTCTATTTTGATGATATACTGATTTATAGCAGATCTTTGGAAGAACACTTGGAACATTTACGTGCTGTTTTTATTGCTCTACGTGATGCATGTTTGTTTGGTAACCTTGGGAAGTGCACCTTTTGCACCGACCGAGTATCTTTTCTTGGCTATGTTGTTACTCCGCAGGGAATTGAAGTTGACAAAGCCAAGATTGAAGCTATTGAGAGTTGGCCGCAGCCCAAAACGGTCACACAAGTGAGGAGTTTTCTTGGCCTCGCTGGATTCTATAGGCGTTTTGTGAGAGATTTCAGCACCATTGCTGCACCTCTCAACGAGCTTACAAAGAAGGATGTGCCTTTTGTTTGGGGTACCGCACAGGAAGAAGCCTTCACGGTATTGAAAGATAAGTTGACACATGCTCCTTTACTCCAACTTCCTGATTTTAATAAGACTTTTGAGCTTGAATGTGATGCTAGTGGAATTGGATTAGGAGGTGTGTTATTACAAGATGGCAAACCTGTTGCATACTTTTCTGAAAAATTGAGTGGGCCTAGTCTGAATT
>NW_021291868.1:0-916 GCF_002162155.2 Triticum dicoccoides
CATGAGGGGAGGGGAGGGGAGGGGAGGGGAGGAGGGAGGAGGGAGGAGGAGGTCGCCGGAGAGGAGGAGGAGGTCATCGGAGAGGAGAAGTATGGTGGAGGAGAGAAGGGAAGATGAAATGAAGAGAGGAGGAGAGGACCAGCCATATATACGGCATACTAATGGCGCACCGCGGGCAGGTGCGCCATTAGTAATTTTTTTTATTTTTTTGATTTATTTTGAATTTTGAAGGCGGGAAGATACTAATGGCGCACCACGGGCAGGTGCGCCATTAGTAATTGTTTTTTTATTTTTTTGACTTATTTTGAATTTTGAAGGAGGGAAGATACTAATGGCGCACCATGGTCAGGTGCGCCATTAGTAACTTTTTTTATTTTTTTGACTTATTTTGAATTTTGAAGGCGGGAAGATAGTAATGGCGCACCATGGGTAGGTGCGCCATTAGTAAGTTTGAATTTTTCTGATTTTTTTGCCTCTCTAGATCTTAAAAGCCCCGTATCTTTTTTCTGTTAGGTTTTTGAGGATTTTGAAAATGTTTAACGGGGTTCCCCCCGTTAAATTTGGATGTAACTTTTCGAGTAGATGATTTTTCATATAAAAAACTTTTTCATCTGAGTTAGTATGCAAAAGTTATGCCAATTTTTACAAATTCTCGCGAGATTTTGCAAATGAAGTCAAAATTCATATTTGCAAATTTTCCCAACAACTAGGCCACATATCACATGGGAAACTTATTTTCTTTTATTTTTTTGATATTTTTATCATTTTCTTTTATTTTTTTAAAACTGAAAAGGCGATCCACAGGGGGGGGGGGTGCATTCGGTGGAAGTGGTGGCCAAGGTTACTAATGGCGCACCGTGGCATGGTGCGCCATTACTAGTTTAACTAGTAATGGCGCACCACACCCACGGTGCGC
>NW_021291869.1:0-5886 GCF_002162155.2 Triticum dicoccoides
ATTCTGACCCGTTTCATGGACTATTACTCAATATTGGGGTCTCGAAGCGATTTTCATGGTTGTCAAACCCCAGGGTGCCAACACTCGCAGTTTTGGCTGATTTTTGCCCGTGTCGTGGACCATTACTCACCGGTTTGGGGTCCCAAGGCGATTTCCATGGTTGTCGAACCCCAAGGTGCGCTTGTGTGTCGGTCATCAACACTCACGGTTTTTCTCGATTCTGACCCGTTTCTCGGAGTATTACTCAATTTTGGGGTCTCGAAGCGATTTCGATGGTTGTCGAACCCCGGGGTGCGTTTACATGTTAGTCATCAACACTCACAAATTTGGCCAATTCTGGTCCGTCTCTTGGACTATTACTCACCATTTTCGAGTCCCGAAGTGATTTCCACGCTTAACGAACCCCGGGTGCGTTTACGTGTCGGTAATCAACACTCACAATTTTGGCCGATTCTGGTCCACTTCGTGCACTATTACTCAGCATTTTGGGGTCCCAAAGCGATTTCCATGATTGACGATCCTCGGGGTGCATTTACATGTCCATCATCGACACTCACAGTATTGGCCAATTCTGTCCCGTTTCATGGACTATTACTCACCGTTTTGGGGTCCCGAAGCGATTTTCATAGTTGTTGAACCCCAAGGTGCGATTACGTGTCAGTCATGAACACTCGCAGTTTTGGCTGATTCTGGCCTGTTTCGTGGACTATTACTCACTATTTTGGGGTCCAGGGGTGATTTCCACAATTAACGAACCCTGGGATGCGTTACGTGTCGATCATCAACACTCACGCTTTTTGTCGATTCTGACATGTTTCGTGGACTATTACTCACCGTTTTGGGGTCCCAAACCGATTTCCATGATTGTCGAACCCCAAGGTGCGCTTACGTGTCGGTCATCCACACACACGGTTTTTGTCCATGCTGACCCGTATCATGGACTATTACTCAGTTTTGGGGTCCCAAAGCGATTTCCATGGTTGTCGAACCCTGGGGTGCGTTTACTGGTCAGTCGTCAACACTCACAAATTTTGCCAATTCTGGTCCGTTTCCTGGACTATTACTCACCATTTTAGGGTCCCGAAGTGATTTCCACGACTAACGAACCCCGGGGTGCGTTTACGTGTCGGTCATCAACACTCGTAGTTTTGGCTGATACTGGCCCGTTTCATGGACTATTACTCACTATTTTGTGGTCCTGGAGTGATTTCCACGATTGACGAACCACGGGGTGCGTTTACGTGTCGGTCATCAACACTCGCTGTTTTTGTCGATTCTGACCCGTTTCATGGACTATTACTCAATATTGGGGTCTCGAAGCGATTTTCATGGTTGTCAAACCCCAGGGTGCCAACACTCGCAGTTTTGGCTGATTTTTGCCCGTGTCGTGGACCATTACTCACCGGTTTGGGGTCCCAAGGCGATTTCCATGGTTGTCGAACCCCAAGGTGCGCTTGTGTGTCGGTCATCAACACTCACGGTTTTTCTCGATTCTGACCCGTTTCTCGGAGTATTACTCAATTTTGGGGTCTCGAAGCGATTTCGATGGTTGTCGAACCCCGGGGTGCGTTTACATGTTAGTCATCAACACTCACAAATTTGGCCAATTCTGGTCCGTCTCTTGGACTATTACTCACCATTTTCGAGTCCCGAAGTGATTTCCACGCTTAACGAACCCCGGGTGCGTTTACGTGTCGGTAATCAACACTCACAATTTTGGCCGATTCTGGTCCACTTCGTGCACTATTACTCAGCGTTTTGGGGTCCCAAAGCGATTTCCATGATTGACGATCCTCGGGGTGCATTTACATGTCCATCATCGACACTCACAGTATTGGCCAATTCTGTCCCGTTTCATTGACTATTACTCACCGTTTTGGGGTCCCGAAGCGATTTTCATAGTTGTTGAACCCCAAGGTGCGATTACGTGTCGGTCATGAACACTCGCAGTTTTGGCTGATTCTGGCCTGTTTCGTGGACTATTACTCACTGTTTTGGGGTCCAGGGGTGATTTCCACAATTAACGAACCCTGGGATGCGTTACGTGTCGATCATCAACACTCACGGTTTTTGTCGATTCTGAGATGTTTCATGGACTATTACTCACCGTTTTGGGGTCCCAAACCGATTTCCATGATTGTCGAACCCCAAGGTGCGCTTACGTGTCGGTCATCCACACACGCGGTTTTTGTCCATGCTGACCCGTATCATGGACTATTACTCAGTTTTGGGGTCCCAAAGCGATTTCCATAGTTGTCGAACCCTGGGGTGCATTTACTGGTCAGTCGTCAACACTCACAAATTTTGCCAATTCTGGTCCGTTTCCTGGAATATTACTCACCGTTTTCGGGTCCCGAAGTGATTTCCACGACTAACGAACCCCGGGGTGCGTTTACGTGTCGGTCATCAACACTCGTAGTTCTGGCTGATACTGGCCCGTTTCATGGACTATTACTCACTGTTTTGTGGTCCTGGAGTGATTTCCATGATTGACGAACCACGGGGTGCGTTTACGTGTCGGTCATCAACACTCGCTGTTTTTGTCGATTCTGACCCGTTTCGTGGACTATTACTCAATATTGGGGTCTCTAAGCGATTTCCATGGTTGTCAAACCCCGGGGTGCCAACACTCGCAGTTTTGGCTGATTTTTGCCCGTTTCGTGGACTATTAATCACTGGTTTGGGGTCCCAAGGCGATTTCCATGGTTGTCGAACCCCAAGGTGCGCTTGTGTGTCGGTCATCAACACTCACGGTCTTTCTCGATTCTGACCCGTTTCTCGGAGTATTACTCAATTTTGGGGTCTCGAAGCGATTTCCATGGTTGTCGAACCCCGGGGTGCGTTTACATGTTAGTCATCAACACTCACAAATTTGGACAATTCTGGTCCGTCTCTTGGACTATTACTCACCATTTTCGAGTCCCGAAGTGATTTCCACGCTTAACGAACCCCGGGTGCGTTTACGTGTCGGTAATCAACACTCACAATTTTGGCCGATTCTGGTCCACTTCGTGCACTATTACTCAGCGTTTTGGGGTCCCAAAGCGATTTCCATGATTGACGATCCTCGGGGTGCATTTACATGTCCATCATCGACACTCACAGTATTGGCCAATTCTGTCCCGTTTCATGGACTATTACTCACCGTTTTGGGGTCCCGAAGCGATTTTCATAGTTGTTGAACCCCAAGGTGCGATTACGTGTCGGTCATGAACACTCGTAGTTTTGGCTGATTCTGGCATGTTTCGTGGACTATTACTCACTGTTTTGGGGTCCAGGGGTGATTTCCACAATTAACGAACCCTGGGATGCGTTACGTGTCGATCATCAACACTCACGCTTTTTGTCGATTCTGACATGTTTCGTGGACTATTACTCACCGTTTTGGGGTCCCAAACCGATTTCCATGATTGTCGAACCCCAAGGTGCGCTTACGTGTCGGTCATCCACACACACGGTTTTTGTCCATGCTGACCCGTATCATGGACTATTACTCAGTTTTGGGGTCCCAAAGCGATTTCCATGGTTGTCGAACCCTGGGGTGCGTTTACTGGTCAGTCGTCAACACTCACAAATTTTGCCAATTCTGGTCCGTTTCCTGGAATATTACTCACGGTTTTCGGGTCCCGAAGTGATTTCCACGACTAACGAACCCCGGGGTGCGTTTACGTGTCGGTCATCAACACTCGTAGTTCTGGCTGATACTGGCCCGTTTCATGGACTATTACTCACTGTTTTGTGGTCCTGGAGTGATTTCCATGATTGACGAACCACGGGGTGCGTTTACGTGTCGGTCATCAACACTCGCTATTTTTCTCGATTCTGACCCGTTTCGTGGACTATTACTCAATATTGGGGTCTCGAAGCGATTTCCATGGTTGTCAAACCCCGGGGTGCCAACACTCGCAGTTTTGGCTGATTCTGGCCTGTTTCGTGGACTATTACTCACTGTTTTGGGGTCCAGGGGTGATTTCCACAATTAACGAACCCTGGGATGCGTTACGTGTCGATCATCAACACTCACGGTTTTTGTCGATTCTGAGATGTTTCGTGGACTATTACTCACCGTTTTGGGGTCCCAAACCGATTTCCATGATTGTCGAACCCCAAGGTGCGCTTACGTGTCGGTCATCCACACACGCGGTTTTTGTCCATGCTGACCCGTATCATGGACTATTACTCAGTTTTGGGGTCCCAAAGCGATTTCCATAGTTGTCGAACCCTGGGGTGCATTTACTGGTCAGTCGTCAACACTCACAAATTTTGCCAATTCTGGTCCGTTTCCTGGAATATTACTCACCGTTTTCGGGTCCCGAAGTGATTTCCACGACTAACGAACCCCGGGGTGCGTTTACGTGTCGGTCATCAACACTCGTAGTTCTGGCTGATACTGGCCCGTTTCATGGACTATTACTCACTGTTTTGTGGTCCTGGAGTGATTTCCATGATTGACGAACCACGGGGTGCGTTTACGTGTCGGTCATCAACACTCGCTGTTTTTGTCGATTCTGACCCGTTTCGTGGACTATTGCTCAATATTGGGGTCTCTAAGCGATTTCCATGGTTGTCAAACCCCGGGGTGCCAACACTCGCAGTTTTGGCTGATTTTTGCCCGTTTCGTGGACTATTAATCACTGGTTTGGGGTCCCAAGGCGATTTCCATGGTTGTCGAACCCCAAGGTGCGCTTGTGTGTCGGTCATCAACACTCACGGTCTTTCTCGATTCTGACCCGTTTCTCGGAGTATTACTCAATTTTGGGGTCTCGAAGAGATTTCCATGGTTGTCGAACCCCGGGGTGCGTTTACATGTTAGTCATCAACACTCACAAATTTGGACAATTCTGGTCCGTCTCTTGGACTATTACTCACCATTTTCGAGTCCCGAAGTGATTTCCACGCTTAACGAACCCCGGGTGCGTTTACGTGTCGGTAATCAACACTCACAATTTTGGCCGATTCTGGTCCACTTCGTGCACTATTACTCAGCGTTTTGGTGTCCCAAAGCGATTTCCATGATTGACGATCCTCGGGGTGCATTTACATGTCCATCATCGACACTCACAGTATTGGCCAATTCTGTCCCGTTTCATGGACTATTACTCACCGTTTTGGGGTCCCGAAGCGATTTTCATAGTTGTTGGACCCCAAGGTGCGATTACGTGTCGGTCATGAACACTGGTAGTTTTGGCTGATTCTGGCCTGTTTCGTGGACTATTACTCACTGTTTTGGGGTCCAGGGGTGATTTCCACAATTAACGAACCCTGGGATGCGTTACGTGTCGATCATCAACACTCACGCTTTTTGTCGATTCTGACATGTTTCGTGGACTATTACTCACCGTTTTGGGGTCCCAAACCGATTTCCATGATTGTCGAACCCAAGGTGCGCTTACGTGTCGGTCATCCACACACACGGTTTTTATCCATGCTGACCCGTATCATGGACTATTACTCAGTTTTGGGGTCCCAAAGCGATTTCCATGGTTGTCAAACCCTGGGGTGCGTTTACTGGTCAGTCGTCAACACTCACAAATTTTGCCAATTCTGGTCCGTTTCCTGGAATATTACTCACGGTTTTCGGGTCCCGAAGTGATTTCCACGACTAACGAACCCCGGGGTGCGTTTACGTGTCGGTCATCAACACTCGTAGTTCTGGCTGATACTGGCCCGTTTCATGGACTATTACTCACTGTTTTGTGGTCCTGGAGTGATTTCCATGATTGACGAACCACGGGGTGCGTTTACGTGTCGGTCATCAACACTCGCTATTTTTCTCGATTCTGACCCGTTTCGTGGACTATTACTCAATATTGGGGTCTCGAAGCGATTTCCATGGTTGTCAAACCCCGGGGTGCCAACACTCGCAGTTTTGGCTGATTCTGGCCT
>NW_021291870.1:0-1336 GCF_002162155.2 Triticum dicoccoides
TTGCATGTTTTACGTGGCTGCTATGGGTTTCTAGCAAGAACGTTTCTTACCTACGCAAAACCACAACGTGATATGCCAATTGCTATTTACCCTTCATAAGGACCCTTTTCATCGAATCCGTTCCGACTAAAGTGGGAGAGACTGGCACCCGCTAGCCACCTTATGCACCAAGTGCATGTCAATCGGTGGAACCTGTCTCACGTAAGAGTACGTGTAAGGTCGGTCCGGGCCGCTTCATCCCACAATACCGTTGAAACAAGATTGGACTAGTAACGGTAAGCATATTGAACAACATCAACGCCCACAACTACTTTGTGTTCTACTCGTGCAAAGAATCTACGCAATAGACCTAGCTCATGATGCCACTGTTGGGGAACGTAGCAGAAATTCAAAATTTTCCTACGCGTCACCAAGATCTATCTATGGAGAGACCAGCAACGAGTAGAAAGAGAGTGCATCTACATACCCTTGTAGATCGCTAAGCGGAAGCGTTCAAGTGAACGGGGTTGATGGAGTCGTACTCGTCGTGATTCAAATCACCGATGATCAAATGCCGAACGGACGGCACCTCCGCGTTCAACACACGTACAGCCCGGTGACGTCTCCCACGCCTTGATCCAGCAAGGAGAGAGGGAGAGGTTGAGGAAGACTCCATCTAGCAGCAGCACAACGGCGTGGTGGTGATGGAGGAGCGTGGCAATCCTGCAGGGCTTCGCCAAGCACCTACGGGAGAGGAGGAGGTGTCACGGGAGGGAGGGAGGCGCCAAGGGCTCAGGTATTGATGCCCTCCCTCCCCTCCACTATATATAGGGGCAGGGGATAAGGGGGAGGCGCAGCCTTGCCCCCTACTTCAAGAAAGGGGTGCGGCTAAGGAGGGGGGGAGGAGTCCATCCTCCCCAAGGCACCTCGGAGGTGCCTTCCCCCTTTAGGACTCTCCCCTTTTTCCTTTATCTTGGCGCATGGGCCTCTAGGGGCTGGTGCCCTTGGACCATGTAGGCCAAGGCGCACCCCCTACAGCCCATGTGGCCCCCCGGGGCAGGTGGCCCCACCCGGTGGGCCCCCGGGACCCTTCCGGTGGTCCCGGTACAATACCGATGACCCCGAAACTTGTCCCGATGGCCGAAACAGGACTTCCTATATATAAATCTTTACCTCCGGACCATTCCGGAACTCCTCGTGACGTCCGGGATCTCATCCGGGACTCCGAACAACATTCGGTAACCACATACAAGCTTCCTTTATAACCCTAGCGTCATCGAACCTTAAGTGTGTAGACCCTACGGGTTCGGGAGACATGCAGACATGACCGAGACGTTCTCCGGTCAATAACCAACAG
>NW_021291871.1:0-1177 GCF_002162155.2 Triticum dicoccoides
GGCAATGACAGGTCATGCAGAGGAAATGGGTTCAACTACCGTAGCACACAGCAGTTTGAAACGCGTTGTCTTAATGCAGTAAAAGAGAGCAGGAGCGAGAACATGGGATTGTATCGATATGATCAAATGGTTGGTTGCTTGCCTGATGGTTCGATGCACTGATACGGTTCTTCGTTAGGGTAATCACGGTACTCCTCGGAGGCAGAACCTGTCGTAAAGGACACCGATACACAACCATCACCAAACAATGTGCAACAATATGATGCATGCATGAAACATGGCAATATGAGTGTGTTGGGCTAATGCAACTAAAACCAGAAGGGTTTGAACAAATTTGAATCAAAGATTCAAATTTCAAACTCAAACATGGCCTTTTAAAGTGCTTTTCCTTATTCTGCTTAAAACATCAATTTAACTTGTTTGATCATGCATGAAAATAGTACAGATGGATAGATTGAATTTTTCTGATCATTTTTCATATATAATTTGTCTAATTTGGAGTTACAGAATAAAAGTTATGAATTTTTGAAGTTTAAATAATATTCTGGAATTTCCTGATTTAAATTAAATCCAGAAATATATATATTGCGCCAGCATGACGTCAGCATGACGTCAGTGGTCAACTGCGGCTGGCTGGGGTCAAACCTGACGTGTGGGGTCCACACGTCAGTGATAGGGGGGTTTAACAGGGTTAATTTAATCCTAATTAGGAATTAGTGGCGCTGGGGCCCACTGGTCAGTGTCAGGGGGTTAACTAACAATGATTAGCACTAATCTGACCACCTGGCCGACGGGGCCCACGCGTCAGTGACCCTGGGGGGGTCAAACCCCAGGTCAAACAGGTCAAACCCACCGGCGACATGACGCCGGCGAGGCCCGAGACGGCGGCGCGATACGGAAACGCGCTACAGGGCACGGGCGAGGCCGTGCTTGGGCTCGTTGGAGAGCCCTTGCTCCCGCGCGTCGAACGGTGGTGGTGGCCGTGCCTGTGGTGGCCGGTACCGACGACGGCGAGCTCGTGAGCGGCGGCCGGAGTTCGGGTGCGGTCGGGATCGGTGCTGCTGCTCGCAAGCGAGGGAGCTGAGGCGCTGGAGGGGCTCTACGGGTCCTTACGGACTTGTTGGACTCGCCGGGGTGACCAAATGGTCACCGGAGCTGCGTCGACGGCGAGCTCGGC
>NW_021291872.1:0-1537 GCF_002162155.2 Triticum dicoccoides
TTATGCAATCAGGTGTTGGGGATACAGGGGAAGCATAATATCTCACCCAAAACTAACAAATCCTACATCCAGCTGTATCCATCCTTCAACACATAACCAAGAAACCTTCGGAAATCGTCTACCTCAACCTTCGAAAAGCATCCGTTATACAAGTCATGGCAATACTCCCGTACTCACCTCAGTACTGGGTTATCGGGGTTATCTCACCAACGAACTGCATAAAAGAGATTTTCGATGTCGGCGTACTAAACTCAGGTATTCCAGAACTGCAACGATAAAATTATGACGACAACACCTCAGAGCTCAACTCCCCGGGACACTTCCACTAAACCCCTGACAGGAGGCACCAAGACAATGTTCTCATCATAAAACCATCGGAACGATTCCAAGATACCCGCGTGATCCTAAAAAAATTTAGTGAATTTTGAGAAGAGAAGAGTCAAAACTCTACGTCAGGATGCCTTACCAGAGCGATGAAGAGACTGGGGAGTAAAAAGAATTCCTAACTCTCCGATATATATATCCTAAAGACTCAAAACATTTTTCTAGACACAACTCGGCCGCTAAAAACGATCAAGCAGTGGGGCTCCTAAGGTCGGGGAAGGCTCTGATTACCAACTTGTAACGCCCTCGATGCGGCTATATCTCCCACGTGTCGAAGCACGACTTAGAGGCATAACCGCATTGAAAGCAATGTCGCAAGTGAGGTAATCTTCACACAACCCATGTAATACATATGGGAAAGAGATACATAGTTGGCTTACAATCGCCACTTCACACAATTAATGAATAAAGCATTACATCATCCAGATACAATCAAGGTCCGACTACGGAACCAAAATAAAAGAAGAACCCCAAATGCGACAAAGGTCCCCGATCGACCCCAACTGGGCTCCACTACTGATTAACTAGAACGAAACAACACAAAGGGCAAGATCTTCATCGAGCTCCTCCTTGAGCTTGGTTGCGTCATCTGCACGGTAACATAGGCACCTGCAAACTGGTTTTTGGAAGTATCTGTGAGCCACGGGGACTCAGCAATCTCGCACCCGCGAGATCAAGACTATTTAAGCTTATAGGAAGGATGGAGTAATGAGGTGGAGCTGCAAAAAGCGACTAGCATATATGGTGGATAACATACGCAAATGAGAGCGAGAAGAGAAGGCAAAGCACGGTCGATAAAAGTATGATCAAGAAGTGATCCTATAGCAACCTACGTCAAGCATAACTCCAACACCGTGTTCACTTCCCGGACTCCGCCGGAAAGAGACCATCACGGTTACACACGCGGTTGATGTATTTTAATTAAGGTCAACTTCGGGTTTTCTACAACCGGACGTTAACAAATTCCCATCTGCCCATAACCGCGGGCACGGCTTTCGAAAGTTCAAATCCCTGCAGGGGTGTCCCAACTTAGCCCATGACAAGCTCTCACGGTCAACGAAGGAATAGACCTCCACCCGAGACACTCCGATCAGACTCGGTATCTCGGTACAACAAGACATTTCGACAGGGTAAAACTAAACCAGCAACACCG
>NW_021291873.1:0-1002 GCF_002162155.2 Triticum dicoccoides
GAGGTAAACTACAACGAATTTATCCAAATACTCCATGAAGATTGAGTTCATTAACCGAGAAAAGGTGGCTGGAGCGTTGGTTAAACCGAAGGACATGACGGTGTACTCGTATTGGCCATAACGAGTAACAAAGGCCGTTTTAGGAATGTCTCCGTTTCTGATTTTGATTTGATGGTAGCCCAACCTCAAATCCATCTTGGAGAAGACTGAGGATCCAGTGAGCTGATCATACAGGTCGTTGATCCTGGGAAGCGGATATTTGTTCTTGATTGTGACCAAATTGACAGGTCGGTAATCTACAACCATCCGGTCCGTACCATCCTTCTTCTTGACGAATAGGACGGGGCAAGCCCACGGAGAAGAGCTAGGTCGGATGAAACCCTTTTTCAAGGACTCATCGAGTTGTTTCTTAAGCTCGGCTAGTTCTAGGGGTGCCATCTTATAAGGTCTTCTAGCAATCGGAACGGTTCCTGGAATGAGGTCTATTACGAACTCAACACCCCTGTCAGGTGGAACACCTGGCAATTCCTCTGGGAAAACATCCGGAAAGTCACGGACTACCGAAATGTCCTCAAGGTCTGGCAAAGGGCTGGCGTTAAGAGAATATAATTGTCGCTTGGCTAATCGGGTCAAGACATTGACTATCTTGCCCGAAGGGTGAGTGAGTTGAACAGTCCTAGAGAAGCAATCAATTTTGGCTTGATGAGCTGACATCCAGTCCATACCCAGAATGATATTGATATCTGAAAATTTAAGGGCTATCAAAGAGGCAAGGAAAACAAGTCTGTCGACTTGGATTTCATTTCCATGGCTTACTCTAGAAGTTTGCCATTTGGATCCCGGAGTTTGAATTACCATAGAGGTTGGCATATCACCGAATGCGACGTTATGCAAGCGAGCATAGTTTTCAGATATAAAAGAATGAGAGGCTCCTGTATCGAAAAGAACAGATGCCGGGTGGCAATTAACAAGAAGCGTACCGAGAACGACGTTGGGATCCTC
>NW_021291874.1:0-1092 GCF_002162155.2 Triticum dicoccoides
GCAAGACGACAAGACAAAGATGGTGATCGAATCAACGTTTCTATGAAGTGCAACCTGGATCGTGAAGATTATACTAGTTGCGTTTACCTTTCACCTTACCCTACGCTTGAATCTCGAGACGAGATTCTTGTTTAGTGGGGGTGAGTTGTCACATCCCTAGCTTCTGGCATTGCACTAGTACTAGCCTTTGGTGATGCATCATGTTTACTTTTACAGAAAGTTGAAATGGGGATTGTCCAAACCCTAGCATTTTAAGAATTCACCAGGTTCACCTAAAATATTTTCAGTCAATCCAAGTGGCTTTCAAAAATGTTCATCATCTTTGGAAAAATGCTGGAAACAGTAACCAGAGATGATGCACATTTTTCCATGTCATTTTGGATCTTTGAACTAATATATATCGTATTTGAGTTGGAGCAAATATATGTTATATATATTTTTTAATGCTTCAATAATTCTGATATTTTGTGAGGGGCTCTAGAATATTACTTTCAGTCCCTGCAAAAATTATTGGAAGAAACAAAATGATTTAGTGTTTGAACTAAATCAAAACAGATTGAAACAAATAGAAAACAATGATTAAAAAAATAAAACAGAGCAAAAATAAAAAGGGAGACGGCCACCTGGGCCACTTACCTGCTTACCTGCCCGGCCCAGCTCCTCCCGCTGGCCCAGCCCGCCACTGCTACCCCCCCTGTCGTCTTCTTCCCTCGCCAGAAGGACGCGGGCACGCGCCCGGCGCGCGCGGCCACGCGCCCCGGCCACCTCCTCCCTGCCTGGCTGCCTCCTCCTCCCCTGGTTCCCTCCCACGACGCCACGCAGCCCCCTCGGACCCCTCTCACTCTTCCTCGAGGCCCCGCCCCTCTGCTCTTTCTCTCTCGCCCGAACCCGAACACAGCCGTCGCCACCGACGCCGTTCGCCGCGGCCACCATCCCCCTCTCGCCTCCCCGACGCCTCCCAGAGCTCCGCAAGTCCTCCCTCGTCCTCCTCGTCGTCTCACGCGACCAGAAGAGCCCCAGAACGCCGCCCCCGACGTTTTCCCCCTCGCCGGCCGCCGAGGATCTTCTCCGTCGAATTCGGCCACTCCGGCG
>NW_021291875.1:0-2913 GCF_002162155.2 Triticum dicoccoides
GCTTGGTAGGTCGAGCTTGTAAGCGTTGTTGTTGTAGCGTGCTAACACCTTGAAGGGTCCATCGGCTCGAGGTAGAAGTTTGGACTTGCGTTCGTTGGGGAAGCGTTCCTTGCATGTAGCCACACGAGATCGCCTATGTTGAAGATCATGGGTTGCTTGTTGATGTTGAGCTTGGTCGCTAGTCGTTGTACTTGGCGCTCGATGGTGTGTCTTGTATCTTCATGCATCTTCTTGATGTAGCTTGCACGGGCACTTGCGTCGATGTTGGTGCGCTCTTGAAGAGGAAGAGGTAGAATGTCCAATGGGGACAATGGGTTGAAGCCGTAGACGACCTCGAAGGGAGACTTGCCGGTAGTCGAATGTCTTGCACGGTTGTAGGCGTACTCGGCGATGGGTAGACACGCGTCCCACTCCTTGATGTTCGTCTTGATCAACACGCGAAGTAGAGTGGAGAGCGTCCGGTTTGTCACCTTCGTTTGGCCATCGGTTTGAGGATGGTATGCGGATGAGAACAAGAGCTTGATTCCGAGCTTGGCGCATAGGGTCTTCCAAAAGTAACTCAAGAACTTGACGTCGCGGTCGGAGACGATTGTCTTTGGTACTCCATGGAGGCGCAAGATTTCCCTACAAAAGAGATTTGCAATATGTGAAGCATCGTCTATCTTGTTGCAAGGAATGAAATGTGCCATCTTAGAAAATCGGCCCACAACGACAAACACGGAGTCCTTTCCACTTTGAGTTCTAGGCAAACCAAGTACAAAATCCATACTAATGTCTTCCCATGGTTGATAGGGAATAGGAAGAGGCATGTAAAGACCATGAGATTGAGCTTTAGACTTAGCTTTGCAACATGTAGAGCATCGGGTGGTGAAGTGTGAGACGTCGCGGAACATCTTGGGCCAAAAGTAGTTCTTGGAGAGCGTGGCGAAAGTCTTGTCGCGTCCAAAGTGTCCCATGAGTCCACCTCCACGAGCCTCTTGCAAAAGTAGCAAACGAAGAGAAGACTCGGGAATGCATAGTTTGTTAGCTCTCATAAGATAACCATCCTTGATGTAATATTGTTCCCAAGATGTATGCGTCAAACATTTAGCATAATGAGGTGCAAAAGATGGATCATTGGCATACAAGTCTTTTATGTGTTCAAAGCCAATGACATTCAACTCAAGTTTAGTCACAAGCGTGCATATGCGAGAAAGTGCATCGGCAACTACATTTTCCTTACCCTTAATGTACTTGATCACATAGGGGAAAGATTCGATAAATTCACTCCATTTGGCATGACGCTTGTTCAATTTAGTTTGACCTTTTAAGTACTTAAGCGTTTCGTGATCGGTATGGATGACAAACTCATGAGGTCGAAGATAATGTTCCCAAACATGTAGTACACGCACTAGAGCATACAATTCTTTGTCATATGTGGGATAGTTAAGTTGAGCACCGGAGAGTTTCTCACTAAAATATGCAATGGCTCGTTTTTCTTGTAATAAAACTCCGCCAATTCCGGTACCACTTGCATCACAATGAACTTCAAAAGTTTTGTGAAAGTTGGGCAAAGCAAGAACCGGAGCATGTGTAAGCAAAGACTTGAGCTCTTCAAAAGTGGTGGATTGTAAAGATCCCCAAACAAAAGGAGTATTCTTCTTGCTCAAAGCATGCAAAGGAGCTGCGATTGTGCTAAAATCTTTCACAAAGCGACGATAAAATCCTGCAAGACCAAGGAAACTTCGCACTTGTTGCAAATTGGTGGGTTGGGGCCAAGTTTTAATTGCTTCAATTTTAGTTTCATCAACATGGACACCCTCTGATAGAGGCGGGGTGTCCCGATCTTTCGATGAGATGATAACTATCGATTTGGTGGAGACGACTTTGACGATCTGACTACAAACGTGCACGACGTTGCGCCTTAGCAATCACTAAACCAATCTCCTGAGGTTACTGACGATGCCGGAAGCACGGTCAGCCTGACCACGAAGGTCTATTCCTGCAAGCAATCGAAGAACGAGCAAGAATATGATAAAGCAATCTGAATATTGCAAACATATATGAGGTATTGATAATGGTGGGGATCCGTAAGCGGTCTTGGTCTGGTCATTGAACACAAACGAAGTACACGAAGTTACAATGGCTAACTTTTAACTAAACAAATCCCAAGGGAAAAGCTACTAGATGGATCTACTTATATAGGAGCAAGGGGTGACGGCCTAGGAGGTGGGAGGACGTCCCAAGGCAGCCTAAAACGAACCCTAGGTCGCACAAGGCCAATGGGCCCAAGTGGAGGTGATGCAACATCTTTGGACTTGTTGTTTGACTCGGATTCTGCTGCAGCATCAGATTGTTTCGTCCACAACTCAACGCTCCGGACGAATTTGAAGGTGATTCCAATTGGGTTGGAAAGTGCACGAAATCTAGTTTCCAACAAAAAAAGAATCACCCAATTCGGAGTCCGTATGAAAAACTTGTGTCCGTTTTGACTCAGGTATGTCTGTGCAGTCCGAATCTGAATCGAGAACGTGAGAGACTTGGACTCTATCTTCTCTTGGGCCAAAAGTGACGTGAGAGAACTTTTTGGACAGCAAATAAACATCTCTTTCTTCCTTATCTTCATATGTGGATTGTACAAATGTCCCATACACCTGCAATTAGACAAAACACAAAAGTGTGTGAAGTATTTTTGTTCTGGATAACATAAATAGATTATTGAATAGTTTGCACTAGAAATCACCTGACAAATATGCATATATGCAATATTTTTGGTCATATCCAAGGTAGTCATGTCCTCATCATCCTCCCCTTCTTGAAAATAAAGCCGTCCTCGGCGTTGCTTAATCTGAAATGTGGCTAACAAAAGAGACAAGGTGTACATGTTGTATATGTATATGTCATCCATTTTTACTTCCCTTGATTTTTGCATAT
>NW_021291876.1:0-2908 GCF_002162155.2 Triticum dicoccoides
GCTTGGTAGGTCGAGCTTGTAAGCGTTGTTGTTGTAGCGTGCTAACACCTTGAAGGGTCCATCGGCTCGAGGTAGAAGTTTGGACTTGCGTTCGTTGGGGAAGCGTTCCTTGCATGTAGCCACACGAGATCGCCTATGTTGAAGATCATGGGTTGCTTGTTGATGTTGAGCTTGGTCGCTAGTCGTTGTACTTGGCGCTCGATGGTGTGTCTTGTATCTTCATGCATCTTCTTGATGTAGCTTGCACGGGCACTTGCGTCGATGTTGGTGCGCTCTTGAAGAGGAAGAGGTAGAATGTCCAATGGGGACAATGGGTTGAAGCCGTAGACGACCTCGAAGGGAGACTTGCCGGTAGTCGAATGTCTTGCACGGTTGTAGGCGTACTCGGCGATGGGTAGACACGCGTCCCACTCCTTGATGTTCGTCTTGATCAACACGCGAAGTAGAGTGGAGAGCGTCCGGTTTGTCACCTTCGTTTGGCCATCGGTTTGAGGATGGTATGCGGATGAGAACAAGAGCTTGATTCCGAGCTTGGCGCATAGGGTCTTCCAAAAGTAACTCAAGAACTTGACGTCGCGGTCGGAGACGATTGTCTTTGGTACTCCATGGAGGCGCAAGATTTCCCTACAAAAGAGATTTGCAATATGTGAAGCATCGTCTATCTTGTTGCAAGGAATGAAATGTGCCATCTTAGAAAATCGGCCCACAACGACAAACACGGAGTCCTTTCCACTTTGAGTTCTAGGCAAACCAAGTACAAAATCCATACTAATGTCTTCCCATGGTTGATAGGGAATAGGAAGAGGCATGTAAAGACCATGAGATTGAGCTTTAGACTTAGCTTTGCAACATGTAGAGCATCGGGTGGTGAAGTGTGAGACGTCGCGGAACATCTTGGGCCAAAAGTAGTTCTTGGAGAGCGTGGCGAAAGTCTTGTCGCGTCCAAAGTGTCCCATGAGTCCACCTCCACGAGCCTCTTGCAAAAGTAGCAAACGAAGAGAAGACTCGGGAATGCATAGTTTGTTAGCTCTCATAAGATAACCATCCTTGATGTAATATTGTTCCCAAGATGTATGCGTCAAACATTTAGCATAATGAGGTGCAAAAGATGGATCATTGGCATACAAGTCTTTTATGTGTTCAAAGCCAATGACATTCAACTCAAGTTTAGTCACAAGCGTGCATATGCGAGAAAGTGCATCGGCAACTACATTTTCCTTACCCTTAATGTACTTGATCACATAGGGGAAAGATTCGATAAATTCACTCCATTTGGCATGACGCTTGTTCAATTTAGTTTGACCTTTTAAGTACTTAAGCGTTTCGTGATCGGTATGGATGACAAACTCATGAGGTCGAAGATAATGTTCCCAAACATGTAGTACACGCACTAGAGCATACAATTCTTTGTCATATGTGGGATAGTTAAGTTGAGCACCGGAGAGTTTCTCACTAAAATATGCAATGGCTCGTTTTTCTTGTAATAAAACTCCGCCAATTCCGGTACCACTTGCATCACAATGAACTTCAAAAGTTTTGTGAAAGTTGGGCAAAGCAAGAACCGGAGCATGTGTAAGCAAAGACTTGAGCTCTTCAAAAGTGGTGGATTGTAAAGATCCCCAAACAAAAGGAGTATTCTTCTTGCTCAAAGCATGCAAAGGAGCTGCGATTGTGCTAAAATCTTTCACAAAGCGACGATAAAATCCTGCAAGACCAAGGAAACTTCGCACTTGTTGCAAATTGGTGGGTTGGGGCCAAGTTTTAATTGCTTCAATTTTAGTTTCATCAACATGGACACCCTCTGATAGAGGCGGGGTGTCCCGATCTTTCGATGAGATGATAACTATCGATTTGGTGGAGATGACTTTGACGATCTGACTACAAACGTGCACGACGTTGCGCCTTAGCAATCACTAAACCAATCTCCTGAGGTTACTGACGATGCCGGAAGCACGGTCAGCCTGACCACGAAGGTCTATTCCTGCAAGCAATCGAAGAACGAGCAAGAATATGATAAAGCAATCTGAATATTGCAAACATATATGAGGTATTGATAATGGTGGGGATCCGTAAGCGGTCTTGGTCTGGTCATTGAACACAAACGAAGTACACGAAGTTGCAATGGCTAACTTTTAACTAAACAAATCCCAAGGGAAAAGCTACTAGATGGATCTACTTATATAGGAGCAAGGGGTGACGGCCTAGGAGGTGGGAGGACGTCCCAAGGCAGCCTAAAACGAACCCTAGGTCGCACAAGGCCAATGGGCCCAAGTGGAGGTGATGCAACATCTTTGGACTTGTTGTTTGACTCGGATTCTGCTGCAGCATCAGATTGTTTCGTCCACAACTCAACGCTCCGGACGAATTTGAAGGTGATTCCAATTGGGTTGGAAAGTGCACGAAATCTAGTTTCCAACAAAAAAAGAATCACCCAATTCGGAGTCCGTATGAAAAACTTGTGTCCGTTTTGAGTCAGGTATGTCTGTGCAGTCCGAATCTGAATCGAGAACGTGAGAGACTTGGACTCTATCTTCTCTTGGGCCAAAAGTGACGTGAGAGAACTTTTTGGACAGCAAATAAACATCTCTTTCTTCCTTATCTTCATATGTGGATTGTACAAATGTCCCATACACCTGCAATTAGACAAAACACAAAAGTGTGTGAAGTATTTTTGTTCTGGATAACATAAATAGATTATTGAATAGTTTGCACTAGAAATCACCTGACAAATATGCATATATGCAATATTTTTGGTCATATCCAAGGTAGTCATGTCCTCATCATCCTCCCCTTCTTGAAAATAAAGCCGTCCTCGGCGTTGCTTAATCTGAAATGTGGCTAACAAAAGAGACAAGGTGTACATGTTGTATATGTATATGTCATCCATTTTTACTTCCCTTGATTTTTG
>NW_021291877.1:0-2380 GCF_002162155.2 Triticum dicoccoides
AGTGTTCATTAATCGTGGAAATCACTCCGGGACCCCAAAACAGTGAGTAATAGTCCATGAAACGGGCCAGAATCGGCCAAAATTGCCAGTGTTGATGACCGACATGTAAGTGCACCTTGGGGTTCAATAACTGTGGAAATTGCTTCGGGACCCAAAAACGTTGAGTAATAGTCCATCAAACGGGCCAGAATCGGCCAAAACTGCGAGGGTTGATGACCGACACGTAAACGCACCCCAGGGTTCATTAACCGTGGAAATCACTCCGGAACCCCAAAACAGTGAGTAATAGTACATGAAACGGGCCAGAATCGGCCAAAACTGCCAGTGTTGATGACCGACACATAAGTGCACCTTCGGGTTCAATAACTACGGAAATCGCTTCGGGACCCCAAAATGGTGAGTAATAATCCATGAAATGGGCCAGAATTCGCCAAAATGCGAGTGTTGATGACCGACACATAAACGAACCCCAGTGTTCATTAATCGTGGAAATCACTCCGGGACCCCAAAACAGCGAGTAATAGTCCATGAAATGGGCAAGAATCGGCCAAAATTGCCAGTGTTGATGACCGACACGTAAACGCACCCCAGGGTTCATTAATCGTGGAAATCACTCTGGAACCCCAAAACAGTGAGTAATAGTACATGAAACGGGCCAGAATCAGCCAAAACTGCCAGTGTTGATGACCGACAAATAAGTGCAGCTTCGGGTTCAATAACTATGGAAATCGCTTCGGGACCCCAAAATGGTGAGTAATAATCCAAGAAATGGGCCAGAATTCGCCAAAACTGCGAGTGTTGATGACCGACACATAAACGCACCCTAGTGTTCATTAATCGTGGAAATCACTCCGGGACCCCAAAACAGTGAGTTATAGTCCATGAAACGGGCCAGAATCGGCCAAAATTGCCAGTGTTGATGACCGACATGTAAGTGCACCTTGGGGTTCAATAACTGTGGAAATTGCTTCGGGACCCCAAAACGGTGAGTAATAGTCCATCAAACGGGCCAGAATCGGCCAAAACTGCGAGGGTTGATGACCGACACGTAAACGCACCCCAGGGTTCATTAATCGTGGAAATCGCTTCGGGACCCCATAACAGTGAGTAATAGTACATGAAACGGGCCAGAATCGGCCAAAACTGCCAGTGTTGGTGACCGACACATAAGTGCACCTTCGGGTTCAATAACTATGGAAATCGCTTCGGGACCCCAAAATGGTGAGTAATAATCCATGAAATGGGCCAGAATTCGCCAAAATGCGAGTGTTGATGACCGACACATAAACGAACCCCAGTGTTCATTAATCGTGGAAATCACTCCGGGACCCCAAAACAGCGAGTAATAGTCCATGAAATGGGCAAGAATCGGCCAAAATTGCCAGTGTTGATGACCGACACGTAAACGCACCCCAGGGTTCATTAATCGTGGAAATCACTCTGGAACCCAAAACAGTGAGTAATAGTACATGAAACGGGCCAGAATCGGCCAAAACTGCCAGTGTTGATGACCGACACATAAGTGCACCTTCGGGTTCAATAACTATGGAAATCGCTTCGCGACCCCAAAATGGTGAGTAATAATCCAAGAAATGGGCCGGAATTCGCCAAAACTGCGAGTGTTGATGACCGACACATAAACGCACCCCAGTGTTCATTAATCGTGGAAATCACTCCGGGACCCCAAAACAGTGAGTAATAGTCCATGAAACGGGCCAGAATCGGCCAAAATTGCCAGTGTTGATGACCAACATGTAAGTGCACCTTGGGGTTCAATAACTGTGGAAATTGCTTCGGGACCCCAAAACAGCAAGTAATAGTCCATGAAATGGGCAAGAATCGGCCAAAATTGCCAGGGTTGATGACCGACACGTAAACGCACCCCAGGGTTCATTAATCGTGGAAATCACTCTGGAACCCCAAAACAGTGAGTAATAGTACATGAAACGGGCCAGAATCGGCCAAAACTGCCAGTGTTGATGACCGACACATAAGTGCACCTTCGGGTTCAATAACTATGGAAATCGCTTCGGGACCCCAAAATGGTGAGTAATAATCCAAGAAATGGGCCAGAATTCGCCAAAACTGCGAGTGTTGATGACCGACACATAAACGCACCCCAGTGTTCATTAATCGTGGAAATCACTCCGGGACCCCAAAACAGTGAGTAATAGTCCATGAAACGGGCTAGAATCGGCCAAAATTGCCAGTGTTGATGACCGACATGTAATTGCACCTTGGGGTTCAATAACTATGGAAATTGCTTCGGGACCCCAAAACGGTGAGTAATAGTCCATCAAACGGGCCAGAATCGGCCAAAACTGCGAGGGTTGATGACCGACACGTAAACGCACCCCAGGGTTCATTAATCGTGGAAATC
>NW_021291877.1:6759-7365 GCF_002162155.2 Triticum dicoccoides
AGAATCGGCCAAAATTGCCAGTGTTGATGACCGACATGTAAGTGCACCTTGGGGTTCAATAACTGTGGAAATTGCTTCGGGACCCCAAAACGTTGAGTAATAGTCCATCAAACGGGCCAGAATCGGGCAAAACTGCGAGGGTTGATGACCGACACGTAAACGCACCCCAGGGTTCATTAATCGTGGAAATCACTCCGGAACCCCAAAACAGTGAGTAATAGTACATGAAACGGGCCAGAATCGGCCAAAACTTCCAGTGTTGATGACCGACACATAAGTGCACCTTCGGGTTCAATAACTATGGAAATCGCTTCGGGACCCCAAAATGGTGAGTAATAATCCATGAAATGGTCTAGAATTCGCCAAAATGCAAGTGTTGATGACCGACACATAAACGAACCCAGTGTTCATTAATCTTGGAAATCACTCCGGGACCCCAAAACAGCGAGTAATAGTCCATGAAATGGGCAAGAATCGGCCAAAATTGCCAGTGTTGATGACCGACACGTAAACGCACCCCAGGGTTCATTAATCGTGGAAATCACTCTGGAACCCCAAAACAGTGAGTAATAGTACATGAAACGGGCCAGAATCAGCCAAAACTGC
>NW_021291877.1:8718-9455 GCF_002162155.2 Triticum dicoccoides
TAAGTGCACCTTCGGGTTCAATAACTATGGAAATCGCTTCGGGACCCCAAAATGGTGAGTAATAATCCAAGAAATGGGCCAGAATTCGCCAAAACTGCGAGTGTTGATGACCGACACATAAACGCACCCCAGGGTTCATTAATCGTGGAAATCACTCCGGGACCCCAAAGCAGTGAGTAATAGTCCATGAAATGGGCAAGAATCGGCCAAAATTGCCAGTGTTGATGACCGACATGTAAGTGCACCTTGGGGTTCATTATTCGAAGAGATCACTCTGGAACCCCAAAACAGTGAGTAATAGTACATGAAACGGGCCAGAATCAGCCAAAACTGCCAGTGTTGATGACCGACACATAAGTGCACCTTCGGGTTCAATAACTATGGAAATCGCTTCGGGACCCCAAAATGGGGAGTAATAATCCATGAAATGGGCCAGAATTCGCCAAAATGCGAGTGTTGATGACCGACACATAAACGAACCCCAGTGTTCATTAATCGTGGAAATCACTCCGGGACCCCAAAACGGTGAGTAATAGTCCATCAAACGGGCCAGAATCGGCCAAAACTGCGAGGGTTGCTGACCGACACGTAAACGCACCCCAGGGTTCATTAATCGTGGAAATCACTCCGGAACCCCAAAACAGTGAGTAATAGTACATGAAACGGGCCAGAATCGGCCAAAACTGCCAGTGTTGATGACCGACACATAAGTGTACCTTCGGGTTCAATAACTATGG
>NW_021291878.1:0-1264 GCF_002162155.2 Triticum dicoccoides
GTCAAAGCCCGTCCGTGCAAAGTCAAAGGGTTAGATCCCGTGGTCAAACGCTACAGGGTTAGGCGGGACGGGGGCACTGGGGGTAGCAATGCCACTGGAGCGTCGCACCGGGACCTCATACAAGCCGCGTGCCGGGTGCCTACGCCTGCCACCATGCTTATATAATTGTAGGAGGGCCACCGCAACACCTGGCGGCATTGCTACCCCCAGGTACCCCGTCCCGTCTAACCCTGACACAGACGACCGCCAGGTCTATCCCTTTGACTTTCGCTGGACGTAGTTTGACCGGTGGACCTTTTCACCTTATTGTCATAGCCCAGCCATAGCTACACCCCCAACACAGTCCCGGCACAACCCACCCCAAGATTCCCTCTGTGTTGGCCCGACATGGCCGTTTCCCCCCTTCGGGGCACGGCGGCATCGACGCCCGTGAGGGGGGAGGGGCACACCCCGGAGCCGCGTGCCTGCGCCTGCCACCATGTTTCCACAACCATAGGAGGGCCCACCGCAATACCTGGCGGCATTGCTACCCCCCACAGGTACCCGGCCCGTCCCGTCTAACCTCTCCGTGACACGACGGAAGAAGGCCCGTGTGGGGGGCAATCGATATATGTTTTCTGTACATTTAAGTTAATGAAATTAGTATTGAAAAAAAAAATAAGAGAAAATACAAAAAATAGGCATTGCTACCCCCAGTGCCCCGTCCCGCCTAACCATGTAGCGTTTGACCACGGGGTCTAGCCCTTTTACTTTGCACGGACGGGCTTTGACCAGTGGACCTCCCCACCCGGTTGTGTTAGGTCAGCCCATAGGAATACTTTGGAGCAACATCCGGGCGAGACCCACAGCTAGATCCCCTCCGTGTAGACCCCACACGTCCGTTTCCCCCCTCCAGGTGCCGGCGGCGGCGCCGTCCGTGAGGGGGGGCAAACCCCGGACACGCGTGCCGGGCGTTTGCAACCGCCACAACACTTCCAGACTTGTGAGAGGACGCCTACGCAAGATTTGGCGGCATGCTAGCCCCCGGAGGCCGCCGGCCACAGCCGTAGACGCGCGAAGGGCAATCCGCGTAGAGGGAATTTTTCTGATACTTCTCCATCACCAAAAATTATGAAAAAATACCATCGTTCCTATAGCACATGAGCCCACGTCGTGCAAAAAAACTCATGATTTTATCGCGCTCCGAGTATTTAGTAATATTGACGCCGCATCGTTACCGCAGAACGTCTACTACCGTGTCATCGCCCTCTGTGAGGGGGGGGGG
>NW_021291879.1:0-1574 GCF_002162155.2 Triticum dicoccoides
TGATCAAAACCACGATGAGAATGCAATACACACCAAAGAATATCATATACAAGAATTGCAGAAATTAAACAAGGTCAGACCCACACTATCTATTCTTTCTTCATGGCAGAATATCATATACAAGCACGAATTTTGTTCACATTTATATAGCAACAAATATTTATACACTCATATAGCAGCACTAAGTATATTGCACTTAGAAGAAGATTTGCTTTTACATCCCACCCAACTTAACAATCTAGTAGAGTTGTGATTTATTAATATTGTCTTTCCTTTGCAGGTTCATGTCAAGTCGATCGAGGATTTCGCGCAGCTGGGTTGTTTCGATGAGAACCAAGACAAGCAGCAGCCCACCAAAGCTTCTTCTACCCAGCAGCAACCCACTAAACCCTTTTCTACCCAGCCGCAACCCGCTAAAGCTTCTTCCACCCAGCTACCGGCCAGAGGGCACCAAGGCCTCAGCCTCTCAGGTTTGTGTTGCGATCCTCTCCTGCGTGCACCTTGTCGAGCACAGCACTGGCTCGCTGACCCTTTTCTACCTCCACCATGTGCTAACCTTGCTCGTGCGGCGAAATAGCTGTTAGTAAGATCCTAGCTCTCTCTTTTCTTAGAAATAATAAATCGCCAAGCAGGAATGAAAAGATTGTTTGATTGAAGAAACCACCATGGCAGCAAATAACTGAACCTTCACTCTGTTTTAACTGAAAATATATTTGAAAAAAAAACTTTTACACGTGTGAAAATCTTCTCTACAGGTGGAAGAACACATCAAACACAGTGCAAACTGAACCTTCACTCTGTTTTAACTGAAAATATATTTGAAAAAAAACTTTTACACGTGTGAAAATCTTCTCTACAGGTGGAAGAACACATCAAACACAGTGCAAAAACTAAACCCTTGCACTCTGTCAAAACTAGAAGAAAATGAACATATATTCCTATACAGTGCAAAAACTAAATATATGCCCATATTTAAGTCCGAACGTTACGTTCTTTTAATTGAAGAAACTAAACATTTGATCATATTCAGTGCAGAAACAGAGTTTATAATATTTTGAAGTGGACAAACTGAAGATTGGCTTTTTTAAGTGCAAAAACTGAAGATACATGCTACGTTATTGTGCAAAACGTTTACATTAACTCTGTGTAAGTGCAAGTGATGAAAATCTGCTCTCCTTATGAGAAAAAAACTGAATACATGCCCTGTTTATCTGAAGAATTGAATGAACATTGGCCCCGAAGCATTTTCTTGACTAAACTGTGCCCGTAATCCAATTTATGGCCTAATCTACTCAGATTTTACTCAATGACCATGTGCCCAGAGAAAAGGGGAAGAACAGAAGAGGAGGAAGAGCGTACCACGTCTGTAGTCGGGCTAAGCTATCGCCGGTGACGGTGGAGACGAGGCTGGCTGACCGACCCGGCAGCCAAATGCCTTTGTTCGTAGGCAACTTCTCTGGGCAACCTCCCTGCTCTGTGAGAGTCTTCTTACTGTAGGCGGCGGGGCAGCGTCGAGGTGGCGGGGCAGCGGCGTCGGGGCGGGGTCGAGGCGGCGTCGGGGTGGCGTCGGGGCG
>NW_021291880.1:0-2058 GCF_002162155.2 Triticum dicoccoides
TTTGCCATGTGATCAAACAACTGAAATACCAACAATTTTGAGTGCACCCATTGAATTAACTATTGATGCAAAAGAACCAATGTTTAATCATTTTGATATGACCTCTAATCTTGGTGATGATTCTGTGTTGAATGACTTATTGCATGTTTGCTTATTTAAGCATGTTGTAGCATGTAAATTTGATGCAAGTAAGGTTTATTCACCAATGTTGGGATGGTTTAATGATGAACATTGTCAATCTTTTGAAATGAATAAGAGCTTCACTTATATGTGCAAACTGAGTTGCAATATTTTCATGCCTTCTACTTCTTGTGCTAATTTTTTGGCTTTAGATTTTATGAACTATGCAAGTTACTCATCTATTCATGTGTCATATATGCAAAAATCAAGGAAAGTAAAAATGGATGACATATACATATACAACATGTACACCTTGTCTCTTTTGTTAGCCACATTTCAGATTAAGCGACGCCGAGGACGGCTTTATTTTCAAGAAGGGGAGGATGATGAGGACATGACTACCTTGGATATGACCAAAAATATTGCATATATGCATATTTGTCAGGTGATTTCTAGTGCAAACTATTCAATAATCTATTTATGTTATCCAGAACAAAAATACTTCACACACTTTTGTGTTTTGTCTAATTGCAGGTGTATGAGACATTTGTACAATCCACATATGAAGATAAGGAAGAAAGAGATGTTTATTTGCTGTCCAAAAAGTTCTCTCACGTCACTTTTGGCCCAAGAGAAGATAGAGTCCAAGTCTCTCACGTTCTGGATTCAGATTCGGACTGCACAGACACACCTGACTCAAAACGCACACAAGTTTTTCATACGGACTCCGAATTGGGTGATTCTTTTTGCATTGGAAACTAGATTTCGTGCACTTTCCAACCCAATTGGAATCACCTTCAAATTCGTCCGGAGCGTTGAGTTGTGGACGAAACAATCTGATGCTGCAGCAGAATCCGAGTCAAACTACAAGTCCAAAGATGTTACATCACCTCCACTTGGGCCCATTGGCCTTGTACGACCTAGATTTAGTTTTAGGCTGCCTTGGGACGTCCTCCCACCTCCTTGGCCGCCACCCCTTGCTCCTATATAAGTAGATCCATCTAGTAGCTTTTCCTTGGGATTTGTTTAGTTAAAAGGTAGCCATTGCAACTTCGTGTACTTCGTTTGTGTCCAACGACCAGACCAAGACCGCTTCCAGATCCCCACCATTATCAATACTTCATATATATTCGCAATATTCAGATTGCTTTATCATATTCTTGCTCGTTCTTCGATTGCTTGCAGGAATAGACTTTCGTGGTCAGGTTGATCGTGCTCCAGCGTGGTCAATAACCTCTCGGAGTTGGTTTAGCGATTGCTAAGGCGCAACGTCGTGCACGTTTGTAGTCGGATCGTCAAAGTCGTCTCCACCAAATCGATAGTTATCATCTCATCGAAAGATCGGGACCCTCGCCTCTATCACTAGAGCTCGTGCACGCAACCTAAATTACCAGGTACTTTCGTTTCTTGGTAATGATTCTAATGTTCATGAGAATATGATGCTGCCTAAATTGGATACATTTGTTTTGCTTACAAATGAAGGGCCTAGCTTGGAGAAGGATGAACATTGGAGCAAGAACAAGCTCTTCGTGGAGGGGGGGAATTTCGTGGCCCTTGGTGGAGGGGTCCGAAATCAACCCTATCTCTTGTTTCCCCACACATACGGACTCTAAAAATAGCCTATACTTATGTATTTCGAAATTACATGGGCCTGGCCCAATAATAAGGTGACGCAGCACCTAAAATAGCCTCGGGACGAAATTTATGAAGTGGCATCTTGTATATTTCGTCCAAGGCTTCATGCACCCATTATGGTGGCTTCAAAGTCCTGAAATCATCACTTGTAACTCCGTTCTTGTTCCCCTTGCACATGCCATCATCTCCATGCTTGTTCTTGCTCCAATGTTCATCCTTCTCCAAGCTAGGCCCTTCATTTGTAAGCAAAACAAATGTATCCAATTTAGGCAGCATCATATTCTCATGAACATTAGAATCATT
>NW_021291881.1:0-1176 GCF_002162155.2 Triticum dicoccoides
CTATTTTTAGAGTCCGTATGTGTGGGGAAACAAGAGATAGGGTTGATTTCGGACCCCTCCACCAAGGGCCACGAAATTCCCCCCCTCTTCCTCCATATATACAGCCCTTAGGGCATCGTTTAGACTTTGGGTTTTGTTTAGATTAAAAGTTCGCCATAGCTGCAACTTCGCGTACTTCGTTTGTGTTCAACGACCAGACAAAGGCGTCACAGAACCCCACCTTGATCAATAAAGCTTTCATCTTATATTCGCAATATCCAGATTGCAATCTTAGTTTCTTGCTTGTTCTTCGTTTGCTCGCAGGAAACAGACCCTCGTGGTCAGGTTGATCGTGCTCCGGCGTGGTCAATAACCTCTCGGAGTTGGTTTAGCGATTGCTAAGGCGCGACGTCCTCGCACGTTCGTAGTCGGATCGTCAAAGTCGACTTTCACCAAAGCGATATCCATCATCTCATCGAAAGATCGGGACCCTCGCCTCTATCAAGTGGTATCAGATTTCCAGGTTGCTCGGTGAGATTTTACAGTTTTTCGTAGTTTAGATCGAGTCTGTTCTTCATACCTACAGTCCACGAAAAAGCCACAAAAAAAATTAGGGTTAGTTCATCATATCCGAACCAATCTGAGCCTTTGCATAATCTTTTTAGGGTTTTGTTTTGTTGAATTTGCGGTTGCATCGTCGTGTCTAGTTGCTGGTCTTAGAGTCTAGTCTTTTAGAGTTTCGAGTTCTGGTCATACGTTGTCACGCCGCCGCCGCACCATCATCATCACCCCTGCCATCTACCACCACCGCTTATCCGCCACCGCTTCGAATCCGTATCCATATACCACCACAACTGTCATATACCACCACCGCTGCCATCTACCACCATATATCCACCACCAATCCGAGTTCCTTGCTTATTAGGTTTGTTTTCGGGATCCATCCAGATTCCGATTCGTGTTTCCTTGCCGGAGTCGGGTAGCCACGCTCCGTTTAGGCCCAAAATTTTTCGAAAACGCATTTTTCGAAAAAATTTCTGGCTATCCTATTTTTAGGTGTTTCTGAGTGTTTTGAGACAGGTGCCATTATAGGAAGTTTTTTTTGACCCGTTTCCAGTTTTTGGTTCCGGGCAGTCAAAAAAAAAATTTGGTCAAAAAAATTTCGTGCCCATCCTGTCAGTTTGAGCTAAGAAGAGT
>NW_021291882.1:0-888 GCF_002162155.2 Triticum dicoccoides
TATGGAAATCACTTCGGGACCCCAAAACGGTGAGTAATAGTCCAAGAAACGGGTCAGAATCGATAAAAACCACGAGTGTTGATAACCAATACGTAAATGCACCCCAGGGTTCGTTAATCATGGAAAATCACTTTGGGCCCCCAAAACAGTGAGTAATAGTCCACGAAACAGGCCAGAATCGGCCAAAACTATGAGTGTTGATGACCGACACATAAGCGCACCTTGGAGTTCAACAAGCATGGAAATCACTTTGTGACCCAAAAACGGTGAGTAATAGTCCACGAAACGGGTCAGAATCAACAAAAACCACGAGTGTTGATGACCGACACGTAAACGCACCCCAGGGTTCATAAATCGTGGTAGTCACTCCGGGACCCCTAAACAGTGAGTAATAGTCCACGAAACAAGCTAGAATCGGCCAAAATTGCCAGTGTTGATGACCGACACGTAAGCGCACCTTGTTGTTCAACAAGCATGGAAATCACTTCGGGACCCCAAAACGGTGAGTAATAGTCCATGAAACGGGTCAGAATCGACAAAAACCGCGAGTCTTGATGACCGACACGTAAATGCACCCCATGGTTTGTTAATCATGGAAATCACTGTGGGACCCCAAAACAGTGAGTAATAGTCAATGAAACGGGCCAGAATCAGCTGAAACTGTCAGTGTTGATGACCAACACGTAAGCTCACCTTGGGGTTCAACAAGCATGGAAATCACTTCGGGACCCCAAAACGGTTAGTAATAGTCCACGAAACTGGCCAGAATCGGCCAAAACTATGAGTGTTGATGACCGTCACGTAAGCGCACCTTGTTGTTGAACAAGCATGGAAATCACTTCGGGACCCAAAAACGGTGAGTAATAGTCCACGAAACGGCATAGAATC
>NW_021291883.1:0-1161 GCF_002162155.2 Triticum dicoccoides
TATGGAAATCACTTCGGGACCCCAAAACGGTGAGTAATAGTCCAAGAAACGGGTCAGAATCGATAAAAACCACGAGTGTTGATAACCAATACGTAAATGCACCCCAGGGTTCGTTAATCATGGAAAATCACTTTGGGCCCCCAAAACAGTGAGTAATAGTCCACGAAACAGGCCAGAATCGGCCAAAACTATGAGTGTTGATGACCGACACATAAGCGCACCTTGGAGTTCAACAAGCATGGAAATCACTTTGTGACCCAAAAACGGTGAGTAATAGTCCACGAAACGGGTCAGAATCAACAAAAACCACGAGTGTTGATGACCGACACGTAAACGCACCCCAGGGTTCATAAATCGTGGTAGTCACTCCGGGACCCCAAAACAGTGAGTAATAGTCCACGAAACAAGCTAGAATCGGCCAAAATTGCCAGTGTTGATGACCGACACATAAGCGCACCTTGTTGTTCAACAAGCATGGAAATCACTTCGGGAGCCCAAAACGGTGAGTAATAGTCCATGAAACGGGTCAGAATCGACAAAAACCGCGAGTCTTGATGACCGACACGTAAACGCACCCCATGGTTTGTTAATCATGGAAATCACTGTGGGACCCCAAAACAGTGAGTAATAGTCAATGAAACGGGCCAGAATCAGCTGAAACTGTCAGTGTTGATGACCAACACGTAAGCTCACCTTGGGGTTCAACAAGCATGGAAATCACTTCGGGACCCCAAAACGGTTAGTAATAGTCCACGAAACTAGCCAGAATCGGCCAAAACTATGAGTGTTGATGACCGTCACGTAAGCGCACCTTGTTGTTGAACAAGCATGGAAATCACTTCGGGACCCAAAAACGGTGAGTAATAGTCCACGAAACGGGATAGAATCGACAAAAACCGCGAGTGTTGATGACCGACATGTAAACGCACCACAGGGTTCGTTATTCGTGGAAGTTACTCCGGGACCCCAAAACAGTGAGTAATAGTCGACGAAAGGAGCTAGAATCGGCCAAAATTGTCAGTGTTAATGACCAACACGTAAGTGCACCTTGTTGTTCAACAAGCATGGAAATCACTTCGGGACCCCAAAACGTTGAGTAATAGTCCACGAAACGGGTCAGAATCGACAAAAACCGCGAGTGTTGATGACCGTCACGTAAAC
>NW_021291884.1:0-746 GCF_002162155.2 Triticum dicoccoides
TCACTCATCATGGGCCGCACCATTTTCAAAACTGCTCTTAAACCGTGGGGAATCTCGAAAAGTGTTCAACATGGCGAAGTTGTGCCTAATCCGTAGCTTTTGAATGGTATATTACACGCCTCGTTCCGATAAACGGTTAAAAAATAGAGCGAAAACAGTACCAACAAAACACTACTCGCAGTTTTTTCCGACGCGAAGTTCACTAGTCTCAGTAATGCAGTGCCCTCGCGTTAAGCATGCAGTGTGGAAGTGTTATCAGAATAATTATTCTGATAATATTATCAGAATAGACGGACTGTATATACCCTTCTTTAAATTAGACCTGGTAGAAGTGGGACGTACTCGTACGAGGGGATCGCCTACAAGCAATTCAAGAGGAGTTGGCGGGATTCTTTGTAGACCACGTCTTTCCTAAAGACGGAGAATGCTATCGGGATATGCAAATTTATTCATAGATATATGCATCGACGTGTACTATATGTAATAGCTTCGGATAGATATACGAAAACTTGTTGTTTCACCAAGCACCGAGAAAGAGAGAGGTCACTTCTCTCTATATATGTTCATGATCATGATGTTGTGTAATTAATGGTTCCTTCATTTGTTTACTAGCTAGCGTCGAGTACGTTTTCTCTGTATATAGTAGCTACCGTCGACCAAGAACGGAGAAAGAGAGGTATGTCCTCCTGGACTAGTCGGTGCAAGGCAGGGAGAGAGAGCGAGCAAGAGGAAAGGGGAGAGTGCGG
>NW_021291885.1:0-1005 GCF_002162155.2 Triticum dicoccoides
TGCATCTTTTGGCTTCAACATTATGAATATGTGTATTACTACTATCGAGATTCAATAAAAATAGACCACTCTTCAAGGGTGCATGACCATAAAAGATATTACTCATATAAATAGAACAACCATTATTCTCTGATTTAAATGAATAACCGTCTCGCATTAAACAAGATCCAGATATAATGTTCATGCTCAACGCTGGCACCAAATAACAATTACTTAGGTCTAATATTAATCCCGAAGGTAGATGTAGAGGTAGCGTGCCGACTGCGATCACATCGACTTTGGAACCGTTTCCCACGCGCATCGTCACCTCGTCCTTTGCCAGTGCCCGCTTATTCTGTAGTCCCTGTTTCGAGTTGCAAATATTAGCAACAGAACCAGTATCAAATACCCAGGTGCTACTGCGAGCTCTAGTAAGGTACACATCAATAACATGTATATCACATATACCTTTGTTCACCTTGCCATCCTTCTTATCCGCAAAATACTTGGGGCAGTTCCGCTTCCAGTGACCAGTCTGCTTGCAGTAGAAGCACTCAGTTTCAGGCTTAGGTCCAGACTTGGGTTTCTTCTCTTGAGCAGCAACTTGCTTGCCGTTTTTCTTGAAGTTCCCCTTTTTCTTCCCTTTGCCCTTTTTCTTGAAACTAGTGGTCTTGTTAACCATCAACACTTGATGCTCCTTCTTGATTTCTACCTCCGCAGCTTTCAGCATTGCGAAGAGCTCGGGAATAGTCTTGTTCATCCCTTGCATATTATAGTTCATTACGAAGCTCTTGTAGCTTGGTGGCAGTGATTGGAGAATTCTGTCGATGACGCAATCATCCGGAAGATTAACTCCCAATTGAATCAAGTGATTATTATACCCAGACATTTTGAGTATATGCTCACTGACAGAACTGTTCTCCTCCATCTTGCAGCTATAGAACTTATTGGAGACTTCATATCTCTCAATCCGGGCATTTGCTTGAAATATTAACTTCAACTCCTGGAACATCTCATATGCTCCAT
>NW_021291886.1:0-2736 GCF_002162155.2 Triticum dicoccoides
AACAGATCTGGTGTAACAATCAATCTTGGCATGATGAGCTGTCATCCAGTCCATACCCAAGATGATATTAATATCTGAGGACTTGAGGGCTACAAGTGATGCAAGGAATACAAGTCTGTCAACAAGGATTCCGTTACCATGGCTTACACTAGAGGTTTGCCATTTGGATCCAGGAGTTTGGATGACTAGCGGAGTTGGCATATCACAAAATGACAGATTGTGCAAGTTAGCATAGCTTTCCGAAATGAAGGAGTGAGATGCTCCAGTATCGAATAGAACTGATGTTGGGTGACAATTGACAAGGAGTGTACCAATAACGACATCCGGATCATCATGAGCGTCTTTAGCTGAGACGTGATACACACGTCCACGTTCAGTGGGGGCTGACTTGACACTGATCATCTTGCGTGATGGCTTAACACAGCCAACAGTCTTCTCGGGCTGGGGTGGAGCATAACTAGTCTGAGAGCAGTCACGTGCATAGTGTCCTGGCTTCCCGCATGTGAAGCAAGTCCCTGAGGTTGGACGTGGACCCGCACTGACAAGGGGTCTACCAGTAGGCCTGGGTGGAACATACGACTGAGCTGGGGGAGGCACCACATGAGATGACCTCGGTGTATAACCGGAAGGAAGAGCGGAGTTTGGAACCCAAATCCGGCGCTTCTGGGAACTAGAGCCAGAGGAGGATCCCAAATCACGGGTGTGCTTACGAGACTCCTCGTAAGTGAGCTGAGTTGTCTCTGCATTGATGGCCTTGTTCACAAGGGCTTGGAATGTATCACAATGATGCAGGTGGAGATCACGACGCAACTTGGGGTTGAGACCCTTCCGGAACCTAGCTTGCTTCTTGGCGTCCGTGGACACTTCTTCTGTAGCATAGCGAGCGAGGTTCTCAAACTCTCTACTATAAGCATCAACAGCCATCTTATTCTGGGTGAGACTACAGAACTCTTCTCTCTTGCGATCAATGAGGGCTTCAGGAATGTGATACTCGCGAAAAGCCTCAACGAAATCCCTCCAGGTGGAAGTCTGGCCAGCTGGAAGCATAGCCTCATAGTTCTGCCACCAAAGACTAGCAGGACCTTCCAGGTGGTATGTGGCATAAGTGACCTTGTCATCTTCAGCTACGCTCGCGGAATGCAGCTTATGAGTGATGCTACGGAGCCAGTCATCTGCATCGAGTGGCTCGATGGAATGATGAAAGGTAGGTGGGTGCAAGCGAATGAAGTCATGAATGGTCGCAGACTTATTGGACTGATGTGCGGTGTTCTCCTCGATACGTGCCAACAAACGGTTAGACTCCCGCTTGTTCCTCTCCATATCTAACATGAACTCTGTCAACGAAGGAGGGTCGGAAGGATCCTCATTCCTACCATCTCCATGGTTCTGGCTACGAACAATAGAACTAGATGACATCCTGTGAAATGAAACCAAGGACGGAATCAGCATCAATCTATAGGCTATAGAATGTAGGATAAGGAAATTAGTATCTCTCGAACTCCTAGGGAAATTCCGGCAGCATAACGGCAGTAAAATGCTCAGAATGCGACATCCTACTAGAATGGGGTAATAACATACTCATCAGCATTACTCAAGGTTCTGAGATCATACTAAACAGACTACACCGGAAATACTCGAAAACTGGGGTATGACTCTGATCAACCAATCCTAAGGGACTACGGAGTAGTAACACGTGATCCTGATAGACGGAAGAGAAGCCTAGTTCCTTAATCCCGTCGGAAAGATAGGACGACTCAGATCAGAAGGCCATGAGGTAAAGGAGTAAAAAGAGCCTTACGTTCCTTCCCACAATCAATTCCCTTACATAACTAAAGATTTTCTAGACTCAACTTCGACCGGTTTGGCTTGGTAATCCTACAGGCAGTCAGGCTCTGATACCAGCGCTGTCAGGACCCCGACTCCATGCCACATCGATCTAGTGTGTAACGCCTCATATCACTTTGCGGCCTCACGCACGATATCCCCACGGGTGTCGCCTTACCTTTGCCCGGGACCGTTTGCGCATTTTGGCACACGTATATGATGGTGTCGCTAGCATCCATATGATAAAGAGCCCGGGCTGACATGGCTAGTCGTAAACCCAAAGTGGCACTAACTTACAGGGACAGGCATCCATGACCCAGCATCGAACGTGTCGGTCATCAACGAGTGAATCCAGGCTGTAGCACTGGGCTAACAGGACTCCGGTGAACCGGGCTGTAGCGGGCTAGCAGGACTCCGGTATTCATCGCGTGACATTTCCCCGAAGGGACAGACACAAGATTGAAGAAGGACACATGCCGGCCTGCCTAAGTGTTTCGGAGCAGTAGCAAGCTACCAGGGCTCAGTGGAAGCACTAGGAGACATTTCCCGGTAAGAGAGGCTACTAAGAATAAACAACTAGATAGTCAGATCCCACACATAGCAATACACATTACACGTACGCATAACATGCAAGTATGTGCTGTACAACATGGCATCACAGCATAACTCAACAATCATATAGATAAAGGCTCAGAAGACCCATCATAGCATTTATTGCAAACAGGGGTCACAAAACCCATCATACAGAGCATACAAGCAACAAGCGGAAGCATTACATGTCTGGGTACAGACATCTACAAAAGAAAAAGGCTGAAGAGCCTGACTATCTACAACATCCGATCAAGATCGTAGCTGAGGTACTAGCTACTAGTCGAAGTCCATGAGAACACTAATAAGACCCAAGTCTCCGCT
>NW_021291887.1:0-3326 GCF_002162155.2 Triticum dicoccoides
AACAGATCTGGTGTAACAATCAATCTTGGCATGATGAGCTGTCATCCAGTCCATACCCAAGATGATATTAATATCTGAGGACTTGAGGGCTACAAGTGATGCAAGGAATACAAGTCTGTCAACAAGGATTCCGTTACCATGGCTTACACTAGAGGTTTGCCATTTGGATCCAGGAGTTTGGATGACTAGCGGAGTTGGCATATCACAAAATGACAGATTGTGCAAGTTAGCATAGCTTTCCGAAATGAAGGAGTGAGATGCTCCAGTATCGAATAGAACTGATGTTGGGTGACAATTGACAAGGAGTGTACCAATAACGACATCCGGATCATCATGAGCGTCTTTAGCTGAGACGTGATACACACGTCCACGTTCAGTGGGGGCTGACTTGACACTGATCATCTTGCGTGATGGCTTAACACAGCCAACAGTCTTCTCGGGCTGGGGTGGAGCATAACTAGTCTGAGAGCAGTCACGTGCATAGTGTCCTGGCTTCCCGCATGTGAAGCAAGTCCCTGAGGTTGGACGTGGACCCGCACTGACAAGGGGTCTACCAGTAGGCCTGGGTGGAACATACGACTGAGCTGGGGGAGGCACCACATGAGATGACCTCGGTGTATAACCGGAAGGAAGAGCGGAGTTTGGAACCCAAATCCGGCGCTTCTGGGAACTAGAGCCAGAGGAGGATCCCAAATCACGGGTGTGCTTACGAGACTCCTCGTAAGTGAGCTGAGTTGTCTCTGCATTGATGGCCTTGTTCACAAGGGCTTGGAATGTATCACAATGATGCAGGTGGAGATCACGACGCAACTTGGGGTTGAGACCCTTCCGGAACCTAGCTTGCTTCTTGGCGTCCGTGGACACTTCTTCTGTAGCATAGCGAGCGAGGTTCTCAAACTCTCTACTATAAGCATCAACAGCCATCTTATTCTGGGTGAGACTACAGAACTCTTCTCTCTTGCGATCAATGAGGGCTTCAGGAATGTGATACTCGCGAAAAGCCTCAACGAAATCCCTCCAGGTGGAAGTCTGGCCAGCTGGAAGCATAGCCTCATAGTTCTGCCACCAAAGACTAGCAGGACCTTCCAGGTGGTATGTGGCATAAGTGACCTTGTCATCTTCAGCTACGCTCGCGGAATGCAGCTTATGAGTGATGCTACGGAGCCAGTCATCTGCATCGAGTGGCTCGATGGAATGATGAAAGGTAGGTGGGTGCAAGCGAATGAAGTCATGAATGGTCGCAGACTTATTGGACTGATGTGCGGTGTTCTCCTCGATACGTGCCAACAAACGGTTAGACTCCCGCTTGTTCCTCTCCATATCTAACATGAACTCTGTCAACGAAGGAGGGTCGGAAGGATCCTCATTCCTACCATCTCCATGGTTCTGGCTACGAACAATAGAACTAGATGACATCCTGTGAAATGAAACCAAGGACGGAATCAACATCAATCTATAGGCTATAGAATGTAGGATAAGGAAATTAGTATCTCTCGAAATCCTAGGGAAATTCCGGCAGCATAACGGCAGTAAAATGCTCAGAATGAGACATCCTACTAGAATGGGGTAATAACATACTCATCAGCATTACTCAAGGTTCTGAGATCATACTAAACAGACTACACCAGAAATACTCGAAAACTGGGGTATGACTCTGATCAACCAATCCTAAGGGACTACGGAGTAGTAACACGTGATCCTGATAGACGGAAGAGAAGCCTAGTTCCTTAATCCCGTCGGAAAGATAGGACGACTCAGATCAGAAGGCCATGAGGTAAAGGAGTAAAAAGAGCCTTACGTTCCTTCCCACAATCAATTCCCTTACATAACTAAAGATTTTCTAGACTCAACTTCGACCGGTTTGGCTTGGTAATCCTACAGGCAGTCAGGCTCTGATACCAGCGCTGTCAGGACCCCGACTCCATGCCACATCGATCTAGCGTGTAACGCCTCATATCACTTTGCGGCCTCACGCACGATATCCCCACGGGTGTCGCCTTACCTTTGCCCGGGACCGTTTGCGCATTTTGGCACACGTATATGATGGTGTCGCTAGCATCCATATGATAAAGAGCCCGGGCAGACATGGCTAGTCGTAAACCCAAAGTGGCACTAACTTACAGGGACAGGCATCCATGACCCAGCATCGAACGTGTCGGTCATCAACGAGTGAATCCAGGCTGTAGCACTGGGCTAACAGGACTCCGGTGAACCGGGCTGTAGCGGGCTAGCAGGACTCCGGTATTCATCGCGTGACATTTCCCCGAAGGGACAGACACAGGATCGAAGAAGGACACATGCCGGCCTGCCTAAGTGTTTCGGAGCAGTAGCAAGCTACCAGGGCTCAGTGGAAGCACTAGGAGACATTTCCCGGTAAGAGAGGCTACTAAGAATAAACAACTAGATAGTCAGATCCCACACATAGCAATGCACATTACACGTACGCATAACATGCAAGTATGTGCTGTACAACATGGCATCACAGCATAACTCAACAATCATATAGATAAAGGCTCAGAAGACCCATCATAGCATTTATTGCAAACAGGGGTCACAAAACCCATCATACAGAGCATACAAGCAACAAGCGGAAGCATTACATGTCTGGGTACAGACATCTACAAAAGAAAAAGGCTGAAGAGCCTGACTATCTACAACATCCGATCAAGATCGTAGCTGAGGTACTAGCTACTAGTCGAAGTCCATGAGAACACTAATAAGACCCAAGTCTCCGCTGCAAAAACATAAATAAAGCAACATGAGTACAAAGGTACTCAGCAAGACTTACATCAGATCCTATCATACATGCATTTGTATCAAGAGGGTAATGTGGGGTTTAGTTGCAGCAAGCCAGCTTTGACTCTGTGGCTATCCTGTTCTACGACTACCAGAAACTCTTGAGGTGAGACAACGTACACGAGTCCACTAATCACCATACAATACACTACTATGGATTCATCCCCGTCTCCCTACGAGAAAGGCCATCCATAGCACTCACACTTGTCTTGAGCATTTTAGAGTATCCACTTCAAGTTGTCTATGTACCATGTAAGCATCCAAGAAGTCCATAACCGCGGACCCGGCTATTCGAATAGATCATGTTAACCCTGCAGGGGTGTACTTCTTCACACACGCTCTCGCCACTTACCGCCATGTACACGTCATGTATCTCGGCAACCTTCAAGCGGAAGCCTGGCGAGGGTGTCGGCCACGACCTGACTAACCACACAAGACTCTAGTCCAGGTTTATCGCCTATTCGGGTTCCACCCGCAAGGAGATCCGGCCGGGGTGTCGCTTACGGCCCCAAACGATGTGTACAGGGTTC
>NW_021291888.1:0-1615 GCF_002162155.2 Triticum dicoccoides
TGAATTCATCATGGGGCGCGCGGGAGGAGGCACCCGACCACGCGGATCAACCCTTAGCCCTCATGATCTCAACCCTCCATTTGATTTTCTTCCTCCAAGATCCGATGGCAGACATCCTATATCACGCAGATCGTGCTTCTTTCCCTCTATGAGTCTCAACAATCAGCTCTAGCCTAGGTTTCTTCATGCATTATATTGTACTAATAAATATAAAAAATATCTTGAAAGCATGCATCACCGGTCAAGCTTCCAAAAAATCAGAATCAAAAGAGAGAGAAAATGCCTTGTGCAGTTTTGCAAAGAAAAGAAAAAGAAAACGGGAGATTTGATTCGCGCGGAACGGAACCGTGGGTAGTGATTGGGGATTTGTTGCGGATTCCACGCGCGCGTGTGCACCAAAGATTGATTATTACTTTGGCCGCCGCTAGCTAGCTTTGCTTGCTCGCTCGTCGGCTGCACAGAGTAACGGGCATGCAATCCAAGTATCGCACAGCGTGCTTCCGTGCACCGTCGCTACGCCCGCCGTTACGGGCGACCTGAAGGCGCTGGTCCGCCGACCGGATCTCCGCTACCTGGAGACCTTCCTTGCTCCTGGCGATGACGAGCCGGACCACCCTCTACCATTATCATTCAGAGTCATGTGCTTGGCGCAATGCAGGATGAACCTGCTGCTTCGGGTCTTCTCCTCTTCCGGTCGACTACTATATGCTGGTTTCCCACCATCGTTATGTCCTCCAACTATATGAGTTGATCCAGCTGTTCAGCATACTCTTTGCTTACTCTTGTTCAATTAGGTTACAATGTGGCACAACAAAGCAATACTTAGTAGGGATTTGCTTGACGTTAGCATGCTTATTTTCTTGAGCGGTGCTTGTTATTTGCCATGGATGCAGCCAACTCATATTCTGCCCACCATTTGCCCTCTAGTTTCATAGTTAATCAGCGTACCGTTGGTGCATTTTGGAATATTGTGTTATCTAATTTGTATGCAACTGGAAACTTATCAAACAATTTTTTTGTGAACAGGAAACTTATCAAACTTGGTGAGCCATTCTCATCAAGTGAACATGCATTTGATCATCATAGGGCTGGATGACTAATAAAAGGAATACAACTTTTAGAGTGGTTGGGCTTTTTTAGAACCGTTCGTTGATGTCGATCTAACGGCAGACAAATACGAAGTACTGGGTAGTACTCCGATGAAAGTACGCGAAAGTACTAAAACGAGTGGGGCCGGTACTCGTGACAAGGTGGGGACGCGTTCTAATATGGGGGCAGTTTAGTCCTAGGAAAATTTGCACGCGCCGCCCCTCTCGTCGAATGCAAAACCGCCGCCATGGTGCTACAACTTCCACAATTACTCATCGGCGGCCATCTTCTCCCTCTCCTCCAAGTCCACCGCAGTCATCTCCTCCTTCTCGCCGCTGCAAGTTCGCTCCACTCAGGCAACCCCCCCCCCACCCACCCCCCATCCCCTCTTCCATCGAAGCAAGAATCGGCAGATCGAGCTGATGGCCGGTGGCGAGAACATCGACTTCGTGCAGATCGTCGGCGGTGACCAGGTCAAGTTGGCCAGGTTGAGGGAGATTTGTTCTTGGTTTGACAACACAAGGCA
>NW_021291889.1:0-792 GCF_002162155.2 Triticum dicoccoides
TAGCGCGGTTGACCGGTCAATCCCGCCGGCGTTTAGCCGCCGGCGAGGCCCGAGACGGCGGAGGGGCTCGGGATCGCCGTTCCGGCGACCATTCGGGCGGCGGAGACCACCCACGCGAAGCCCGCGCTCACGCGCATCCAGTGGAACACGCGGAAGGCTGCGGGGGCGGCGGAGCTCGCCGGAGCAGAGCTCAGGGCGGCGGCCGGAGTTCGGCAACTTGCGGCCGCGGCGTTGTGGTGCACGGCAGTGGAGACGGAGGGTTCCTACGGGCTCCTGGCGTCACCAGGAACACGGGGACGCGCGCGGAAGGGACCGGCTTGGGCTCGTGCCACCGTGGCGCCATGGCCGGTGGCGAGGGGCTTACGGGCGCGGTGGCAAGCTAGCTAGACGGGGCAAACGGACACGGGGAGGAGGGGGTTCGGTGCGGGGGCTCACCGCGGAACTAGCGAGCGCGAGGGCGAGGTCGGGGATGCCCGGTAGCTCCCGAATCGCCGGCGAGGGTCCACGGCGGCCGGAGTCGAATTTGGCGACGGCGACGGCTCCACGGGGCATCCGGAGGGCACGGCTTGACGGGGAGCTTCAGGGCGGAGGAGCGGAGCTTCCGCGTGTGTCGGGGAGGCGAGGGGAGGTCGGTGGTGATGGCTATGGCGAACGGCGGCGGCGGTGGTTCTCGGGTGAGAGAGAGAGAGCAGGGGGAGAGGAGGAGGGCGAGGGAGAGTGAGAGCGGTGCGGGGCAGCTGCGTGGCTTCGTCCGGGGCATCGAGGGCGAGAGAAGGAAGCAGGAGGTGGCCA
>NW_021291890.1:0-1573 GCF_002162155.2 Triticum dicoccoides
GGTGCTGGTCCTCAGAAGCGCCGCGTGTGGGTGCCCAACACCGCCCTGCCACCCAGGTTCACACCGAGGCCATCTTTCCAGGCGCCTCGCCCTGTTCAACAGTCTGCTCCAGCCAAGCCCTATGGGGGTCCAACCAACAATGCTCCTCCACGTACCAGTTCCGTGACTTGTTTCAAGTGTGGGGAATCTGGTCACTATATGCGTGAGTGTCCCCAGACCAACCCCAATCAGTCTGCTAAAGCTGTTGGCCGTGGCAAGCCGACAGGAAAAATATTCCACGCCAAGCCGGTCACCGCTTCACGTGGCCATGTCAACTGTATCTCTGCCGAAGAAGCTCAAGAGGATCCCAACGTCGTTCTCGGTACGCTTCTTGTTAATTGCCACCCGGCATCTGTTCTTTTCGATACAGGAGCCTCTCATTCTTTTATATCTGAAAATTATGCTCGTTTGCATAACGTCGCATTCGGTGATATGCCAACCTCTATGGTAATGCAAACTCCGGGATCCAAATGGCAAACTTCTAGAGTAAGCCATGGAAATGAAATCCAAGTCGACAGACTTGTTTTCCTCGCGTCTTTGATAGCCCTTAAATCTTCAGATATTAATATCATTCTGGGTATGGATTGGATGTCAGCTCATCATGCCCAAATTGATTGCTTCTCTAGGACTGTTCAACTCACCCATCCTTCGGGGAAGATAGTCAATGTCTTGACCCGAATAGCCAAGCGACAATTATATTCTCTTAACGCTAGCCCTTTACCAGACCTTGAGGACATTCCGATAGTCCGTGACTTCCCGGATGTCTTTCCAGAGGAATTGCCAGGTATTCCACCTGACAGGGATGTCGAGTTCGTAATAGACCTCATCCCCGGAACCGTTCCGATTGCTAGAAGACCTTATAAGATGGCACCACTAGAACTAGCCGAGCTTAAGAAACAACTCGATGAGTCCTTGAAAAAGGGTTTCATCCGCCCTAGTTCATCTCCGTGGGCTTGCCCCGTTCTATTCGTCAAGAAGAAGGATGGTATGGACCGGATGGTTGTAGATTACCGACCTGTCAACTTGGTCACAATCAAGAACAAATATCCGCTTCCCAGGATCAATGACCTGTATGATCAGCTCGCTGGATCCTCAGTCTTCTCCAAGATGGATTTGAGGTTGGGCTACCATCAAATCAAAATCAGAAACGGGGACATTCCTAAGACGGCCTTTGTTACTCGTTATGGCCAATACGAGTACACCGTCATGTCCTTCGGTTTAACCAACGCTCCAGCCACCTTTTCTCGGTTAATGAACTCAATCTTCATGGAGTATTTGGATAAATTCGTCGTGGTTTACCTCGATGATATACTCATCTACTCCAAGAACGAGGAAGAACATGCCGAACATCTAAGGCTAGTGTTGAAGAAACTTCGAGAGCATCGCCTTTATGCCAAATTTTCTAAATGTGAATTCTGGTTATCAGAAGTGACCTATCTGGGTCATGTAATATCTGGTAAAGGTATTGCTGTTAACCCTGAGCGAGTTCAAGCCGTCCTTAATTGGACTCCACCTGAATCGGTCAAGCAAGTTC
>NW_021291891.1:0-1140 GCF_002162155.2 Triticum dicoccoides
GGAAGCGACTGGAGGATTCTGTCAATGACCGCATCATCCGGGAGATTAACTCCCAGCTGAGTCAAGCGGTTATGCAACCCAGACATAGTGAGTATGTGCTCACTGACAGAACTGTTTTCCTCCATCTTACAGCTGAAGAATTTGTCGGAGACTTCATATCTCTCGACCCGGGCATGAGCTTGGAAAACCATTTTCAGCTCTTCGAACATCTCATATGCTCCATGTCTCTCAAAACGCTTTTGGAGCCCCGGCTCTAGGCTGTAAAGCATGCCGCACTGAACGAGGGAGTAGTCATCGAAACGTGCCTGCCAAGCGTTCATAACATCTTGTTCTGCGGGGAGAACGGGTGCGTCACCAAGCGGTGCTTGTAGGACATAATCTTTCTTGGCAGCTATGAGGATGATCCTCAGGTTCCGGACCCAGTCCGTATAGTTGCTGCCATCGTCTTTCAGCTTGGTTTTCTCTAGGAACGCGTTGAAGTTGAGGACTACGTTGGCCATTTAATCTACAAGACATATTGTAAAATATTTAGACTAAGTTCATGATAATTAAGTTCAACTAATCAAATTATTAATGAACTCCCACTTAGATTAGACATCCCTCTAGTCATCTAAGTATTACATGATCCGAGTTAAACTAGACCGCGTCCGATCATCACGTGAGACGGACTAGTCAACATCGGTGAACATCTTCATGCTGATCGTATCTTCTATACGACTCATGCTCGACCTTTCGGTCTTCCGTGTTCCGAGGCCATGTCTGTACATGCTAGGCTCGTCAAGTCAACCTAAGTGTTTGCATGTGTAAATCTGTCTTACACCCGTTGTATGTGAACGTCTGAATAAAACACCCGATCATCACGTGGTGTTTTGAAACAGCGAACTGTCGCAACGGTGCACAGTTAGGGGGAACACTTCTTGAAATTAGTATGAGGGATCACCTTATTTACTACCGTCGTTCTAAGTAAACAAGATGCAAAACATGATAAACATCACATGCAATCAAATAATAAACGTGACATGATATGGCCAATATCACATAGCTCCTTTGATCTCCATCTTGGGGCTCCATGATCATCTTGTCACCAGCTTGACACCATGATCTCCATCATCATGATCTCCATCATCGTGTCTCCATGAA
>NW_021291892.1:0-983 GCF_002162155.2 Triticum dicoccoides
AAAAAAAGAGCGAAAAAAAAAATCCAGAGTGTGCTTTTCCCTTGTTTACGTGCCGCGCCGTGATTTTGTTAGTGTTCTAGGCTCGCGTCTCTAGCACAGTCTAGCCTAGGACCAGCACAGTACCGTCGTTGAGCGTTTATTCAACTTTGCATCTCTGAATTGATTATTGCTGACCCTTTTTGCTACCATATTATAAGCCTTCCCAGCTCCACATACATCTACGTCGTGCGTTTGACTCCCCCTGGTAATCGCTCTATCCAAGCTTTGAGAGTTTTTGCTACAACGGTTGCCGATCACCGCCTGCTGCTGGGTAAGAACTGGTAAGAATTTGAGATTTGCTTGACGGATTTGTGACACCCACCACCACCACTTGTTCGTAGTCTGTAGGATCATATTCTTGTGTGTTTCTATTGCTGCTAACCATGCCAGGATCACAAGCCGACGAGATTGACTGGGAGAATTTATCGAACAAGGAGCTTCATGATAAGTTTCAGCAAATGATGACTGAACAGGTGCAAGATGTGCTGAACAATTTTGAAGAGGCCATGGAGGAGATCACTGGCTTTGAGAAGACGTTCGAAACAAAGCTCGATAACAAGTTTAATGAATTGCTCGCGCGTCTTCCACCACCACCACCCGCTGCAGCTAACGCACCTCTCCAACAACAACAACAACAACGACTACCTCCACGTCGCGAAGCAGACCTCCGCCGAGCAAGCCGTGTTCCTCTTGCGTTTGGCCAAACTGTTGGTGCTGCTGTTGATACTTCTGTGGCTCCTGCTGCTGATGCGGAGGAGGATGATTATGTGGGAGACTATGAGGATGAGGTTGATCAAAATCAACACTACGTGCAGCCACCTGTACCACCACCAGCAGGTCGACCTCAGGTATATATTCGTAATGGTAGGCCTGCACCACCACCTCAGGTACGAGATGATGTCCATATTCCTAAACTGAAATTGAATATTCCACCATTTGAGGGT
>NW_021291893.1:0-1044 GCF_002162155.2 Triticum dicoccoides
CGTTGCCAAAGTTCGTCGTGCCCAGACACCACGTGATGATCGGGTGTGATAAGCTCTACGTCCATCTACAACGGGTGCAAGCCAGTTTTTGCACACGCAGAATACTCAGGTTAAACTTGACGAGCCTAGCATATGCAGATATGGCCTCGGAACACGGAGACCGAAAGGTCGAGCGTGAATCATATAGTAGATATGATCAACATAACGATGTTCACCATTGAAAACTACTCCATCTCACGTGATGATCGGTTATGGTTTAGTTGATTTGGATCACGTAATCACTTAGAGGATTAGAGGGATGTCTATCTAAGTGGGAGTTCTTAAATAATATGATTAATTGAACTTAAATATTATCATGAACTTAGTACCTGATAGTATCTTGCTTGTTTATGTTGATTGTAGATAGATGGCTCGTGCTGTTGTTCCGTTGAATTTTAATGCGTTCCTTGAGAAAGCAAAGTTGAAAGGTGATGGTAGCAATTACACGGACTGGGTCCGTAACTTGAGGATTATCCTCATTGCTGCACAGAAGAATTACGTCCTGGAAGCACCGCTGGGTGCCAGGCCTGCTGCTGGAGCAACGCCAGATGTTATGAACGTCTGGCAGAGCAAAGCTGATGACTACTCGATAGTTCAGTGTGCCATGCTTTACGGCTTAGAATCGGGACTTCAACGACGTTTTGAACGTCATGGAGCATATGAGATGTTCCAAGAGTTGAAGTTAATATTTCAAGCAAATGCCCGGATTGAGAGATATGAAGTCTCCAATAAGTTCTATAGCTGCAAGATGGAGGAGAACAGTTCTGTCAGTGAGCATATACTCAAAATGTCTGGGTATAATAATCACTTGATTCAATTGGGAGTTAATCTTCCGGATGATTGCGTCATCGACAGAATTCTCCAATCACTGCCACCAAGCTACAAGAGCTTCGTAATGAACTATAATATGCAAGGGATGAACAAGACTATTCCCGAGCTCTTCGCAATGCTGAAAGCTGCGGAGGTAGAAATCAAGAAGGAGCATCAAGTGTTGATGGTTAACAA
>NW_021291894.1:0-1695 GCF_002162155.2 Triticum dicoccoides
CGCTCACAGCGGCGCCCCTGCCGAGGCCGCTCCTCCCTCCGTCCGCCCCTGTTCCGTGCGCCGTCGCACTTCCCGTCCTTCGCCCGGTTGGCGCCCGGCGAGCCCCGCCGTGGTCACCAACCCCCCTGCTCCGGCGATCTGCCGGCTCCGCCCGCCCCTGTGGTGCGCGCGAAAGAGCGGGTGCTGGGCACCGTTGCGCCCGCGCCCGTTCGGGCGACAACCGCGCGTCCATGCGCCCGAAAACCGCAAGGCCCCCTGGGGCCAATGACGTGGGGGCCCCACGCCCAGAACGGTTTAAAAAAAAGGGGAAATAAAAAATAAATAAATAATAAAATAAATAAAAACAATAAATATAATTAATAAAATTAAAATGATTTAATAAAATTATTAATTAATTAATTAATTAATTAAGTTAATTAATCTGGTTTAATTAAATTAATTAACTAGTTAAGTTTAATTAAACTGTAATTAGATTAACCTAAACCCTAATTAACCTAAATAGAGAATGATAGGTGGGTCCCACTGGACCCACATGTCAGGGTTGACTCAGTCAACCCCTGTTGACTGCTGACGTCAGCATGACATCATGCTGACGTCATAAATACATTTTTCGAATTAATTAAATAAATAATTAAATTCCAAAATTGTTAAAATCTTTTAGAAATCATATCTTTTAATCCGTAACTCGGATTAAAATATTTTCAACATGAAAGTTGCTCAGAACGACGTGACGATTCCGGATACGCAGTCCGTTCGTCCGCCACACACCCCTAACCTATCGAACTCGCAACTTTTCCCCTCCGGTTCATCTGTCCGAAAACACGAAGCATCGGGAATACTTTCCCGGATGATTCCCCCCTTAACCAGTACCACATCATACCACGTTAGGGCACGCCTAGCATCGCTTCTTGACATGTCATGCATCGATATGCATCTGTTTACTTGGTATTCATTGTTTCTTCCCCCTCTTCTCTCCGGTAGACTACGAGACCGACGCTGCTGCTGCCCAGTTCGACTACGGAGTTGACGACCCCTCTCTCTTGCCAGAGCAACCAGGCAAGCCCCCCCTTTGATCACCAGATATCGCCTATTCTCCTCTATACTGCTTGCATTAGAGTAGTGTAGCATGTTACTGCTTTCATTAATCCTATTCTGATGCATAGCCTGACATTGTTGCTACACCTGTTGATACCTTACCTGCAATCCTAAATGCTTAGCACAGGATGCTAGTTTATCATCATTGGCCCTACATTCTTGTCAGTCTGCCTTGCTATACTATCGGGCCGTGATCACCTGGGAGGTGATCACGGGTATATACTATACATACATACTATACAGTTGGTGACTAAAGTCGGGTCAGCTCGAAGAGTACCCGCGAGTGATCCACGGAGTGGGGGCTGAAAGGACCTTTGTCCCGACGGCCCTCTGTGTGGATCTTTGTGGCGGAGCGACAGGGCAGGTTGAGACCGCCTAGGAGAGAGGTGGGCCTGGCCCTGTTCGGCGTTCGCGGACACTTAACACGCTTAACGAGATCTTGGTATTTGATCTGAGTTGGCTACGAGCCTATACGCACTAACCATCTACGTGGGAGTAGTTATGGGTATCCCGACGTCGTGGTATCAGCCGAAGCACTTCAGACGTCAGCGACGGAGCGACGCGCGCCGAATTGGACTGGAACGCCACTAGGCTAGGTCT
>NW_021291895.1:0-756 GCF_002162155.2 Triticum dicoccoides
CTTTTTAAATGCTAAAAAAAATTTGTGGAGCCCACCTCGATCCCCCTCCATCTCGACCGCTATCCCACCTCGCCAGATCCGGTCCCCCTCGGCGCCGAGCACCCCCCCAGTCCACCGGCCGCCGCCGCCGACCCACCGCACCCTCGATTCCCCTACTCAACCGCCGCCACCGACCCCCCGCACCGCGCGCACCGTCTTATAAAAAAATAAGTATCAAACAGCTTTTTAAATGCTACTGTCTTATAAAAAAATATTACTGTTATTATTTAAACAAGTTTGAACATATTTAAACATAAATAAGTATCAAACAACTTTTTAAATGATAAAAAAAATTTGTGGAGCCTGGGAGTCGAACCCAGGACCTCCTGGTGTGAGAATTGGCTGCTGACCAGTCGAGCTAGTAGAGTGGGCTTGACGTGGATAGGTTCTGGTAGTACATAACCTTTTGGCTCGAGTTGAAATAAAAAAAATACTAATGGCGCACCACGGTGAGGTGCGCCATTAGTATGGACATGCTAATGGCGCACCACGGTGAGGTGCGCCATTAGTATTGTGGCCCCCCTTCGCCCGATCCCCCCTTCGCCCGATCCCCCTTCGCCCGATCCCCCTCGCCAGTTCTCTCCCTCTCGATCCACCGCCGCCGCCGCCGCTGCCCTCGCCCTCGCCCTCGCCCTCGCCCTCTCCCTCCCTCGCCCTCTCCTCGCCGCCCGGACGCCGCGCCGGCGCCGCCTCGACCCCGCCCCGACCCCGTCGCCC
>NW_021291896.1:0-1005 GCF_002162155.2 Triticum dicoccoides
TCCGTTTCATGCACTATTACTCACCGTTTGGGCGTCCCAGAGAGATTTCCACGATTGACAATCCCCGGAGTGCGTTTGCATGTCTGTCGTCAACACTCACAGTTTTGGCCAATTCTGACGCGATTCGTGGGCTATTATTCACCATTTAGGGCTCCCGAAGCGATTTCCATAGTTGTTGAACCCCAAGGTGCGTTTAGGTGTCGGTCATCAACACTCACTGTTTTGGGGCCCCGGTGTGATTTACACGATTAACGATCCCCGGGGTTCGTTTACATGTCGGTCATCAATACTAGTAGTTTTGGCCAATTCTGGCCCGTTTCGTGGACAATTACTCACTGTTTTGGGGCCCCGGAATGATTTCCACGATTAACGAACCCCCGGGTGCGCTTACGTGTCGGTAATGAACACTCACAGTTTTGGCCAATTCTAACGCGTTTTGTGGACTTTTAGTCACCGTTTTCTGGGCCTGAAGTGATTTCCATAGTTGATGAACCCCAAGGCGCACTTACGTGTTAGTCATCAACACCCACAGTTTTGGCTGATTCTGGCCTGTTTCATGGACTATTACTCACTGTTTTGGGGCCCCGGAGTGATTTCCACGGTTAACGAACCGCAGGGTGCATTTACGTGTCGGTCATCAACACTCGCAGTTTTGGCCGATTCGGGCCCGTTTCTTGGACTATTACTCTGTTTTTTGGTCCAAGCGTGATTTCCATGATTTAGGAACCCCGTGGTGCGTTTACGTGTCGGTCAATGACACTCACAATTTTGGCCAATTTCTGGTCTGTTTTGTGTACTATTACTCACCGTTTTGGCGTCCCAGAGCGATTTCCATTATTTACAATCCCTGGGTGCGTTTGCGTTTTTGTCGTCAACACTCACAGTTTTGGCCAATTCTGACGCGATTCGTGGACTATTACTCATCATTTAGGGGTCCCGAAGCGACTCCATAGTGGTTTAACCCTAAGGTCCGTTTACGTGTCGGTCATCAACACTCGCAGTTTT